>NW_027555958.1:323446042-323648542 GCF_003287225.1 Phascolarctos cinereus
ATGGGAGACATTGGCATAGGACCACTCAGTATGGTATGCCTTCATCAGAGAAGCTGCTGTGCTCTGTGAGTAAAGCAGAATTGAAGTAGCTCAAAAAAAGCATGAGATGGTCAAATTTAGAGAATACACCCCAAATATTCACATGGATTATTTGTGCCTGACCTGTGGTAGAGCATTCCGAGCTCACATTGGTCTGATCAGCCAAGTTGGACACATTTGTAACTTCATTCTAACTTAGTTATGTCATTTTGGTCCTCTTTGAGAACAAAGTACAACCACCAACCAATACCATAATTTTTTCAAACTTTTCCTAATTATTGTTATTAAGTCATTTTTCAGTTGTGCCTGACTCTCCATGACCCCATTTGGAGTTCTCTTGGCAAAGATACTAGAGTGGTTTGCCATTTCCTTCTCCAGCTCATTTTACAGATGGGGAAACTAAGGCAAACCAAGTTAAGTGACTTGCCTAGGGTCACACAGCTAGTAAGTGTCTCAGACTGGATTTGAACTTATGAAAATGAGCCTTCCTGATTCCAAGTCAGGGCTCTATTCACTTTGCCACCTAGCTACCCTCCTAATTAATGAACACCCCCTTAATTTCCAGTTCTTTGCCACTACAAAAAGAGCTGCTTTAAATATATATTTTTTTTGCATATGTATCTTTTCCCTCTTTATTTGATGGTTTTGAGTTTTAGGTGTAGTAATGGAATAGCTAGGTCAAAAAGTATGCACAGTTTAGCGAGTTTTGGAACATAGTTCCAAATTACTTTTCAGAATGGCTGAACTAATTCACAGCTCCACCACAAAATACCTAGGTGCATCTATTTTTCCACAGCCCTCCAACAATTACTTTCCTTCTCTGTCATCTTTGCCAACCTGGTGGGTATGAGGTGGAAACTCAGAGTTACTTTAATTTGTATTTCTCTACCTATTAGTGATTTGGAGCTTTTTTTCATGTAGCTATTGATAGTTTGAGTTTCTTCCTTTGAAAACCACTCATTTGTTTTATATCTTTTGACCATTTATCTACCAGGAAATAGTTCCTATTTTTATAAATTGGAATCCATTCCTTATGTGGTTGAGATCTGTATCAGAGAAACTTGCTACAAAATTTTTTTTCATGATTCCCTTCTAATTTTAAGCGCATTGGTTTTGTTTGTATAAAAACTTTTTGGTTTTATATAGTCAAAGTTGTCTATTTTTTCCATGTGATTGTCTCTGTCCTTTGATTGTAAACTCTTCACCTACCTATACCTGTGAAAGGTAATTTTTTCCCTTGCTCCTTTAATTTGTTTATGATGTCACCCTTTACACCTACACCATATTTATTTGGAGCATATTTTAGTATGTGATGTGATGTGCTCTAAATTTAATTTTTGCCAAACTTCTTTCCAGTTTTCTCAGTAGTTTTTGTCAAATAGTGAGTCCTTACTCCAGTAGCTAAGGTATTTGGGTTTCATGAAAACTAGGCTACTAACTTTGCTAAGCTGTATAACTAATTTTCTTCATCTGTAAAATAAAGAGATTGGACTAGGTGATCTCTAAAACTCTTTTCAGCTCTAAATCCTATGATCCTAGGTCTTCTAACTCGCAAGTACACTGCTCGATCCAAGAGTTAGGTAACAACCCAAGAGTTGCAAGGAATGATTATTATACAATATAGAAAGGGTTATGAGAAGTAAACTTTGTATGATCTGTATTCTGTGGTGATCCTGTATGATCCTAGCACTACAGGCTGTCATGATTAGGCAAGGCTCATGGAGGCGCTAATATACAAGCTAGCTTTGAAAGGATTAGTTGGATTGAAAGAGGTAGGGTGAGGGAGGCTATTCCAGGCATATTTGAGAAAGGAAGAGTAACCCAATTTGACTGGAGTAGTGTGAAATGGAAAGGTGGACAGGAGCCCGATTGTGAAAAGACTTGAACACAAAGCTGAGAGATATGAATTTTATACTCTAAGTGAGGGAAAGCCTCAAAGATTTTTTTTGAGCAGGGAAGGGATATGGCCAAAGTAATGGTTCAGCACAATTCAACTGAAGGGGGATAGGTAATACTTAGTAAAGCAGTGGGAGCCTTTATTGGAGGCTGAGATCTCATAATTACAGAATTTTAGAGCCAGAAAGGACTTTCAAGGAGCCTTTTTTCCTGGTTTTCTCTTGTATGTTTCAAGTGACACATCTTTAGGCTTCATCCTGTCCGTTCTTTTTGTTTCCGCCTTAATCTTTTCTTTTTCAGCCTCCCTTTCCCTTCCTACTTGTCATTCTCCCTTTTTTATATCACAAGGAGACTGGGCAGGGGAAGCTATGGTTCAGAGAATAAATCCAGGCTCTGGATCCCTCTACATTAAACTGCATCCTTTGTTTCATCTTTCTCAAGTAGGTTCAGGGAGTGGGGGAACCTCTGAGACAGGTGGAGATCAGCTCAGGGGTTTGGGGAGGAGGTGCGAAGTGGGGGAGGCTTTGACTCAGAGCCTCATCCCTTTCAGGTTTCCCAGGCTAATGCTGCTTTCTCTCACGTCTCTTAGGTGATAGTGGTATTCATTCATACAACAACATTCATTCAGCATTTATTAAATACTGGCTATGTATAAAAATCTGTTTACCAGGGGAGATAAAGGATAATTAAGACATGGTCTTTGTCCTCATGGACAATCTAGCCTCTGTGCCCTCTCACACTCCATCTCCCATGCATGTAATGTACTCCACCCTCATTTCCCCCATTAAAACACTTCTCTTCTTTCAAAGCTACATTCAGGTGTCACCTCCTCCATAAAGACTAACAATTCACACAGGAAAAACCAAATGGATGAATCATACAGGATCACCACAGAATACAGATCATACAAAGTTTACTTCTCATAACCCTTTCTTTTGTCTAAACTATGATGTGAAGTTGGATGGAAAGATGACTCATATAAAAGAAGTGGAATAAAAGGTCACATCCAGAAAATGTACAATTAGAAAAGGAGATGGTCCGGTAATGTGTTAAGAGTAAGGGATAAAAAAAAAAAAAGAGTAAGGGATAACATTTGGACAACCTAAGTGCTGTATTGGCACCTAGCTGTGGTAGGAGAAATCTCTACCCTAATCTAGGCTAATTATGTTTTCTTTAAAAGGAAAGGAATCTGCCCCTGAGATTTAATGACCTGGGTAGATAAGGCTTAAGGCTAGAGGCTTTGGCTTGACTGTCTGGTGGCTTATGATCATAAAAGAGGCCAGCCCACAAGAAATCAGGACTTGGTAGATGTTCCACAGACAAAGTGCTTTGACGACCAGACTCATTTCTATATGGGAAAGGCATGTCTATCTGAACTAATTGCTTTACCTCTGTTAAGTATCCCTTCCATTCTACGGCTATGCAAACTTTCTTTAGTTATCTGTCAAATATTCTGTGTCTCATTTCATTCAAGTCTTAAATCTGAAATACCAAAGCAAGCCTGAGTCGGGACTCCCTAATAATACTGGCAATATTAAAAGACCTAGAAGATTCTAGCTTCTATCATGTTATACATATTCTTTCTTTTTTTAAAAAATAAGTTTGTATTTATATTTTCTATTTCTTACATCATCATAGCTGTCTTTAGTATCCCTCCCCCTCTCCCCTCCATATAACCAATATTTTTTTTAAGAAAAGAAAAAAAGTCAGCATTTCTGATTTATCAATCAGAAATTGAAAAAGGCTGAAAACATGTGCAATTTGTAACACCAGTGGATGTCCCACCTCCACAAGAGGGTAGGTTGGGGGTGTCTTCTCATCTCTCTTAGTTGGATTCCTGCTTGATTCTTTATAATTTGGTTAATTCACTTTTGATTTTTTGGTGCATGGTTTTTTTTTCCATTTCCATTGTTGTAGTTACTGTATATATTGTTTACTTGACCCTGCTTACTTCACTCTGCATCTTTCCATGCTTCTCTGTATTCATCACATACATTATTTCTAACAGCCCAGTAATATGCCCTTACATTCATGTACCACAATTGCTTTAGCCATTTCCCAATTGATGGGGCATCTGCTTTATCTCCAATTTTTAGCTATCACAAAAAGTGCTACTTTAAATGTTTTGGAGCATATGGAGACTTTTTTCCTATCGATGGTTTCCTTAGGCTAAAAGCCCAGCAATGGAGTATGTAGCTCAAAAGGTATGAACATTTTAGTTGCTTTATTTGCATAATTCAAACATTGCTTTCCAAAATGATCTTTTCCACAACTCCATGAACAATGTGTCAGTGTGCCTATCCCTCCACAACCCCTCCAACATTGACTGTTGTCATTTTGTCAATTTATGGGGTATAAGATGAAACTTCAGGATTATTTCGATCTGCATTTCTATAATTATTAGCGATTTGGAGCATTTTTTCATGTGGTGGCATGTCTTTTCTATAGGATTTATGGTAGGACATGGACAAGAATGGAATAGAATGAAAGTATATAGTTCGAATGTAAATACAGCTAAGGGGAACACCCACATCAATGAGATGATGGATCCCTTAAAATACTTAATAACTATAGAGCAGAACATATTCTATTCTGGTGGATCATAAGCAGCTATTTTTTGAGCATCCGTGAGTCCATTATGGGGTCTACAAGGAAAATCAAAGATGTAGGACCTGACCTTAAGGAGTTTGCACTTCAGTTGGGAAGACAGTGTCACTACACATGAATCAGGTATGTGCAATAAAAGACTAGGCAATATATAATTAGAGACTAAATGGTGAGGTACAGTGTGGTAGGAATCCTGAGTCCAAGATCAATGAGGGCTAGAATACTTAGGGAAGGTGTTATGGAAAGACGTGAACTAGGTCTTGAAGGATGATAGGATTTAGGAAATCATAACAGCAGAGAGTGGAAGGCATCCCAGGTGATGGGAGCAATATGAATGAAGCCACGAATCAGACATGTGATGTTCAAGGTCCACAGAGGAGACCAGCCTGACGAGATCAGAGGGTGTGTATGGGGAGTGGTGGAAGGCCCTGGAAAGTTAAGAAGAGGATTTTAAACTTGTCGCAGTAGGAACATGGCAGTCACTGAATATCTTTGAGTCAGGGAGTGGCAGGATAAACGCAATGCGATTTTTTTAAAATAAGTTTTTATTGAGGGTTTTTTTTTATATCAACATAATTTCCTCTAGGACCTTTCCCCCTCCCTCTCCAGAGAGCCATCACATAAACAAATTATTTTTAAAAAAGGAAAAGAAAAAGAAGAGGGAAGTATCAGCATAATTGATTAATATATTGAAAAAGTCTCAAAATATGTGCAATTTGCAACATTTGTAGACCTTGGGAATGTCTTCTCATTTCTCTTCTTTTTAGGCACTGAAAGCAATGTTTGCTGATTAATCTAGGAATTTGTGCAGACTGGTGTGAGTGAGAGAGATAAGAAGGAAAGCCAATAAGGAGACTGATGAACTAATTTGAACAAGATGTGACAAAGGCCAGTATCCAGTGGTTCCAGAAGGAGTGAAGAATATTATTCATTCATCCAATTACTCAACAAATATATATGAAGAGCCTTGAGTGTGCTAGATAATGGAGGACACTACATGGTTTAAATAAGTCAGGGCCCCTGCCCTCATGGAGGTGTATAATTACACATTTCAAAGGGAAAAATCAGGAGGATTTGATGATCCCATAGCTGATTAGGTATGGGGGAAGAGGGAGGAGGAGGAGAAGGAAGAATTAAAGATGACTTAATTTTTCCAGCTTGAATGACTAGGTGATGGTGGTGCCATTGACAGAGACAGGGAGGCATGTCAGGAGACTGACTCAGTGAGTAAGACAGTCACTTGGGTTTTGGACATATTGAGTATGAGGTCATATTGGGACATCTACTTGAAAATGTCAACTAAACAATTTGAGATAAAGGCCTTGATACTCACATGATAGTTGAAGCCATGAGAATGAGTAAAGTCTTTGAACGAGAGTATACCATGTGTGAAAAGGGCAGGAGGTTAAGGATTGACTCTTGGGAAACGCCCAGAGTTATCAGACATTCCCTAAGGCTCAGATGCCGGTGGGGTACAATAGCTTATCTGCCAGTATCTGGATCATTATGGGGACTCTCCAGGAATCTGGGAAGGTCTCTTATAGTGCTAAGAACTGGGATCTTATGAAAGAGGTCCTGGCACTATCAAAAAGATAAGTCCTATTTTATTTAGTTTATCAAGGATATTTTGTATCGGTTTAAAAAAAAAAGTATTGATGCAATAGTAATTTCCCAACAAACACCCAAACCGCACTAGAAAGTACATATGGGCAGCTAGGTGGCACAGTGGATAGAGCGTCAGTCATGGAGTCAGCAAGACTCATCTTCCAGAGTTCAAATCTGGCCTCTAACACTTACTAGATGTGTGATCCTGGGCAAGTCACTCTACCTTGATTGCTTCAGTTTCCTCATCTGTCAAATGAGCTGGGGAAGGAAAAGGCAAACCACTCTGGCACCTCTGCCAAGAAAATCCCAAGTGGGGTCATGAAGAGTCAGGCAAGACTGTAAAACGACTGAACAGCAGCACAAAGTACATGCCATGAAAACAGTTTATTAACTGTTACCAGAAATGAGGGGTTTGTCCTTTAACTTTTACAGTATTGGACTAACCCTGGTACTAACCCAGACTGTTATAATTGATCAAAATGTTACTGCCTCTCTGTGTTAACTCCCTTTATATTACTCTGGGCATTGACTACTTTGGTTTTTTTGCTTGTTTTTTTTTAACCACATCATATAAGTCTTCCCATATTTCCCTGAATTCTTCATATTTGTCATTCCTGTGGGAAATGATAATATTCCATTATACTTATTTACCTTAATTTGTTCAGGCAGTCCCCCATTGTGGGCAAACATTTTGTTTTCACAAATTTTTGTTATCACAAATGAAGCTGCCATATTTCTATAGGTATGAATCTTCTACTGCTGCCAATAGTTTCCTTGAGAAATACTAGTAGAATCTCTGAGTTAATTTAGTAATTTATATTTTATCAAAGACATCTTAAAAGTATGTGTGTCTAGGGGAGTGAGGTGAGCAGGGGGAGGTTTCGTTCACTCCCTTCCTCCCTAAAGCACCTACCTCCCAAGATTGTTGGCAGCATCAAATGAGATAATGTTTATAAAGGTCTTTGCACAGTACCTGGCACGTAGACGGTGCTCTATAAATGCTTATTTGCTTCCTTCATTGCCCTCTCTGACCCAAGTTAGAGGGCCTTCCTCTGCCCTGTACTATGTCTGTTCATATTCCTACGTGACTATGTGTCATTTCTGTTCTTTATTGAGGGCACACAGTTGCATAGCAGTTTAGTAGATCCTTTAGGGGTAAGGTAAGTACCAGATAATGAATTGTGCCTATTCTTGGCCTAAGGGAACTCATAGTCTAACAGGGGAGAAAAGACAAATACCCATATAATCAACACAAATACCTAATTCTAACACAACAGAAGTGCTGTGAGGAAACAAGGTGGTTCAGAGATTAATTGATGAGAAAATGAGTTGAGTGACTCCAGGAAGGTTTCCTAGAGGAGCTTGCCTTAGTCTTAGATAGAAAGAGAAAAGGTACGAAGCATAGCGGAAAGGCTAAGGAAGGAAGGACACAAGAATAAGCCTTGTGTACTTGAGAAAACTATCTGCGCCTTTATGAGGAGTTTTCAAGGTCTTGGAGGGATGTATAAAGGGGAGGGAGTGCCGGCAACTGGGAAGCTGGGTAGGTCTCAGGAAAGAAACACAATAAACCAGGTCTGTTGTTAATAAAGTTATAGAGTCGTAAGATGGCTAGAGATGAAAGGGACCTTGGAGATCAGCTACTCTTAGGATAATAGATTTGCAGGCAATTCGATACAGAGGAAAGAGTTCTTGCTTAGGGTGAGGTGGGAGCAAGAGAATTCAGAACTGAAAAAAAAAAATTTAATTTAAAAAAGAAAGAGTACTTACTGGACTCAGAGTCTGAGTTTTAGGTTTGATGCCCAACTCCACACTTAGCAGCTGTGTGATGACTCACTTTACTTTGCCAGGTGTTCGTTTTATCACCTGTAGGATGGGGTTTATAATGGCCACAGTATGCACCCTGCAGGGATAGTGTGGGGCTCAAATGAAATAATGTGTATAAAGTGCTTTGCAGGCCTTAAAGCTCCAGATAAATGCCAGCTGTTGCTGTAATACTTATTTTACATTATTCTATACTTATTATCATCTCATCCTTCCTACATTTTTGGAAGAGCTTCAGATAGAAATTGTCCTGCAACAATTACTGCCACCTAATTTAATGCTTTCATCATTCTCTCCTCATGTCCTCGCGGTGCCTTTCCAAAGACAGTAACATCATCAAGGCACCATAACACTTTTGGGTGGTTTTTGTCTCTAACTACTTTTCCATCTCCATTAGGAAATGCCAGGTGCCCCCAGATGCCTTGGGGGCATACACTCCAAAAGCATGCCATGGAAATCTAGTATCATCCACCATGTAAATCCATGACGGAGGTACCATAGGCTACCTAGGAGAGAGTCCAAGGCAATCTCAAGCATGGTGTACAGTTCTACTATAGTTCTGTCCAAAGCCCTATCTGTAGTCTACACCCATTCCTTTTTTCCCATTCTTTCGTCCTACCACCATCACTGATGATGCATAAGGCTGTTGGACTCTGAGATGATGTTATTGACTAGCAACAGTCCTTCAAGATTTTTTTTTTTGGTTAGGCAATGGGGTTAAGTGACTTGCCCAGGATCACATAGCTAGTAAGTGTCAAGTGTCTGAGGCTGGATTTGAGCTCAGGTCCTCCTGACTCCAGGGCTGGTGCTCTATCCACTGCACCACCTAGCTGCTCTTTCAAGATGGTTTTGAAAGTCTTCTGTCACAGGTAAAGGAATCTTCCTAGATCTTTCCCAGAATGATACTGAATCAGTGAGTTGGATTCTGCAGGTTGTACCTTAGGCACATCTCACTTCCCATCCATGTAGTGACAAGCTATCTGCCTTCTTTTTTTTGGGAGGGGGGAAGAGATGGATGTTTACTCTTTTTTTTTTAATATAAATTTATTTATTTTTAGTTTTCAACATTCACTTCCACAAGTTTTTGAGTTCAAATTTTCACCCCATCTCACCCCTCCCCCCACCCCAAGGTGGCACGCATTCTGAATATCCCTTTCCCTAGTCTGTCCTCTCTTCTATCTCTTCCCCCCCTCTTCTCTTATCCTCTTCCCCTTCTATTTCCCTGTAGGGCAGGATAGACTTCTGTACCCCATTTCCTGTATTTCTTACTTCCCAGTAGCATGTGAAAACATTTTTTTAAACATTTGTTTTTAAAACTTTAGGTTTCAGATTTTCTTTCTTCTTCCCTCCCCACCCACCCTCACTGAAAAGGCAAGCAACTCAATATAAGTTGTACATGTACAGTTATGCAAAACACTTCCATAGGAGACATGTTGTGAAAAACTAACTATTTCCCTTAATCCTACCCTGTCCTCCCATTTATTCTATTCTTTCTTTTGACTCTGTCCCTCCTCAAAAGTTTTTACTTCTGATTACCCCCTTTCCCAATGTGCCCTCCTCTCTATCATCCCCCTGCTCTCTTGTCCCCTTCTCCCCCTATTTTCCTGTAGGGTAAGACAGATTTCCATACCCAACTGAATGTGTATATTATTCCCTCCTTAAGCCAAATCCTATGAGAATAAGATTCACTCATTCCCTCTTACCTTCCCCCATTTCCCCTCCACTGTAAGAGCCTAGCTATCTGCCTTCTTGCTAAACTTCTTCTGCCCCAACTGATCCTTCTATTCTTTTTTTCTTATTTTCTCCCAGAAATACTCACCAACCCCTCCCAGAGGTCGAATTTCCAAAATGTCACTAATTGGTGGATTCATGGAGTAGTATTTACTTGAGTGTCTCTCATGGCAATTCAGGGTTATATCTGTATAGTCAAGCAAAACAAATTCACACATTAACCATGTCTAAAAGTATCAGCTAAGCAGTGCAGTGGACAAAGTATGGGACTTGGTGTATGAAGACCTGAGTTCCAATCCTGACTTAGCTGTGTAACACCGGACAAATCATTTAATCTTTTATCCTCAGTTTCCTCATTATTTTCCCTGGCTGTCCCTCATGCCTGGAATTCTCTCCCTCCTCACTTCTGCTACCTGGCTCCCTTCACATCTCAGCTAAAAATCTACCTTCTGCAAGAAGCTCTTCCTAGTCCTTTTTACTGTTAGCAGCTAGGTGACACAGTGGATAGAGAGCTGGACCAGGAAGACCCGAGTTTAAATGCAGCCTCAGATACTTACCTAGCTGTGTGACCTTGGGCAAGTCTCTTAACCATTGTCTGCCTTAGTTTCCCCAACTGTAAAATGGGGGTAATAATATTGCTTACCTCACAGAACTGTTGTGAGGATTGCATGAGATAATATTTGTAAAGTTCTTGGCACAATGCCTAGAATATAGATCCTTAATAGATGCTTCCTTTCTTCTTTCCTCTAAAATTATCTCCAATTTATCTTGCAACTGTCTTCTTTGCACATAGTTATTCCCACGTTGTCTCCCTTCATTTGAATGTGGGCTCCTCGATGTCAGGGATTATTTTTTGCCTTTCTTTATAACTATAGGGCTTTGTACAGTGACTGGGACATACTAGGCACCTAATAAATGCTTGTTGATATAACACTATGTAAAATGCTTTGCAAACCTTTAAGACCTACATATAAAGCAATGATAGCAATTATGTATATCTCATTCTGAACCTCTGATCCATCAGCTCTCTGCTAAGAGGTGGGAGCCATGCTTTGTCATTAGCCATTACGTCGATCAAAGTTTCTAAGTCTTTCAAAGTTTCTTCCCTTTATGAGTTACTATAGTAATTGTTCTCCTGGTTCTGCCTACTTCATTCTGTATCAGTTTGTACAAGACTACCCAAGTTTCTCTAAGTCTGGCCCTTTTGTCATTTCTAATAGTGATTTAAAATTCTATTCATTTCGTGTACCATAATTTGTTCAGTCATTTCCCAAGTGATGTTGTTCAGTTATTTCAGTCATGTCCAACTTTTCAAGATCCCATTTGGGATTTTCTTGGCAAAGATCCTGGAGTGGTTTGCAATTTCCTTCTCCAGCTCATTTTATAGATGAGGAAACTGAGGCAAACAGGGTTAAGTGTCTTGCCCAGAGTCACACAGTTAGTGATAGTACTTGTTAGATTCCAGTCAGGTTCCCAAGCACTCCCTGCCCCAATATGCCCCAAGAAAGCTGACTGTTTTGGAACATGATTTTGGGATAGTAGGGAATAATTTCATTGCCTAAGTCCGAAGGAGGAAACAATTCTTCTTGAGAGGAGGGGAATTCAGGGGCAGCTAGGTGGTGCAGTGGATAGAGCACCGGCCCTGGATTCAGGAGGACCTGAGCTCAAATCCAACCTCAGACACATAACACTTACTAGCTGTGTGACCCTGGGCAAGTCACTTAACCCCATTGCCTAGCAAAAACAAAAACTAAAAACTAAAAAAAACAAAAACAAAACTAAGAGGAGGGGAATTCTGTAAAGGAAATTGAACTGGGAGGAAGGTGAAATAGGGAGAAAGACCCATCCCTGGGGGGCATCCTGGACCATGTTTCCTTCTATTGTAGTTCTCCTGTAGGCAGAGTGAAGCCCTTCTTGGGAGGACCCAGGGCCCAGGTTTAAAGATTTTTCTTGGATGTCAGTCCCTCCTTAACTGTAGGGTTAGGGTAAGAGTTATGAACAAGAAATCCAAAGATAGATTTTGGGGGCAGGAGCTTGTCAGTTAATTTGGATAGGAAAAAAAAATACTTTATTTCAATATAATTGGTTTCTTTTGAAATCCTACATATTTTATTTTGTGCATTATTCTGAGTAGTCTGGTTCCTGCTCGTACCTCTATTTTTCTCTACATCTTCATAAGACTTAGAGCTAGGAGGGAATTTAGAGAGATCATCTAGTCCAAGTTTCTTATTTTACAGAGTAGGAAATAAAATCAAGAGATTAAATGATCTGTCCAAAGTCACAACTAGTAAAAAGCAGCCTTGGAATTTGAACCCAGATCTTCTAGACTCCAAAAGCAATACTTGATCCATTAACTGCTGTTCATCAATTAATAACCATTTACTGAGCAGCTACCTGCCCTCCAGTTGCTTACGTTTCAGATAGGGAGAGAAAACTAACATGAGAAAATAGTCATTTGAGGCTGCTGTAAACCACAGTAATACACCCCTTCTTAGTCCGTGCTACATTCATCTGTAATGAGGCTGTTTTGTAAGGGCTCTGAAATCACTGCCTGTGTGTGTCTTGCCTCCCCGACCATGCTGTGAGTTTTCAGAAGGGAGGGACTCAGGCTTATTTTTTGGTAATTCCTTCCTACAGTGCCCAGTACAGAGCTATGCTCAGAGTAAGTCTCAATTCATGTTTTTGACTGAATGTTTCTGTCTTTGAGTCTCTCTGTGTCTCTGTCTCTCCACGTCTCTGGCTCTCTCTTGTTTCCCAACATCCTTCCCGAGCCCCTGGGGAGCCGGGCTGGGGGTAGGCAGGCAGTGAGAACAGGACGCTCTCCTGTTCTCACCAAGGACAATAAGGGCCGGAAAGGGCTGGAGCCAAGGGCTGGCGCTAAGCCCCCCTCCTCCTTCTCCCCTCTCCAGCCACTGTTTCCCTAGACCTGACCCTTTGGCATTCCCTCCCTTTGCCCTGATGCCTGGCAGGCTGCCTGGCTCTTCAAGCCCTCTGCCCAGCCTCTGACCCATAAGTCCAAAGATCACCCTGGGCTACAGCCCCATGTCCCCTGCTGGGTTCCAGCCCCCAAATCCCCAGCCACAGGACTGTGGACGAGGGACACAATGCCTCTGACCTCATGGGGTATCACATCATGTCCTTTATTCTCTCTTCCCAGCAAGGAGACCAGACTAAATGAAAGGTCCTTCTCACTCCTCAACCTCTCCCGCCTCCCCACCCCCATTACACTCCCGCCACCCCTCCAGAGTATTATTTACTCCTGTTTCCTGTGTCGGCAGTGGGTGTCGGAGCCTCGTGTGAGGGAGGCAGGGAGGAAACATCTGGTTTCCCTCCATACTCTGAGGCAAAGGACACCCCCCCTTCCCCTCCCCCTCAGCTACACACTTGCAGCTTCTTGGGGAAAGCAGGGACAAAATTGCTGAAGGAGAGCGGTAGAGGTCAGGTCTGTGACCTTTCTCACCTCTCCCCAGGCTGTGGAAATGCTCTTGGTTTAATGATAGTGATTGAGCTGCTTGTGAGTACCCCCCTTCCAGCGTTAATTGGTAGGTCAGAAGCTGGCACCCTGAAGCCAGGCACACGAAATGCCGGGTGGAGGGTAGATGCTGGCGCCAAACTGCCTTGTAAATGCACACATCCCCTAGGAGGGGGTCATTATCCCTGGCCATGAAGTGCCCCCTCTGCCCACACAGCCAAATGGCAGGTGCCTAGACTTCTCAGCAGACAGCCTTTCACCTGCTCTAGGGCCCTTCTCACCCCTCCACCCCGAGATATGATGGGTGACAACATCTTGCTCTATCCAGGTGCCAGCTTATCTGGCATGATGTAGGCATGATGCCCCATGGCATCATGGGGCCTATTACTATGGTTTACCATGGCCATGGACGTCTCACTGCCTGTCTACATACGGGAGCCCTGGATCTTATCCCTTTGCACACCACCCTCACCACAGGCATCAAGAAAAAGGTAAAGGTTAAGGGGTATTGAGACCAGGCAACACACACAAAAGTCCTGCCCAGGGATAAAGTGAAAGAAAGGGACACAAGCCCTTTGATCTAGTCTTAGGATAATTACAAAATTCACGTCGAAGACTGTCATGGGTAATGTCAAGCAGATCCTCCCCCATCTCATCAGATCCTGAGGAAGGCAGGATAATGAGAAGTTTTTCCTCTTTTTAGGTTGAGAGTGTGGAGGTGGGTCTCCACTAAGCCCCTTCCCCCTCCTCCCCACTTTCTTAGGGAATGACATATTGGTGTTCCCAGACATCTTATTTTCCAACTTCTATTTATAGTCTTTTGGCTGAGGTGAGGACAGTGGGAAGTGACGGAGCGCCTAGATTTTAGAAAAGGGGTGGGGCGGATAGCTGCTACTCCCCTCCCCAGGTCTCAGTGATGCCGTCTGGTGGTTGAAGGTTATTCAAGCGCCAACTTAAATATGAACATGAGCTCTAGGCACCCTCTGCAGACAGTCCTTGGAAATAGCAGAATTAACACCACAATTCGTAAGATCATACAATTTAGAAATGGAAGCATGTGTGCTGGGAAATGTTTTAACAACCAGCTCTGGGTGATGGTGATGGTAGAATGTATGTCCAATACACTTTTAAGTTTAATTTACAAAACTAATGCTTCCTCCTTCATTTTCTTAAGTCTAAATGACCAACAAAAACAAGAAATCAAGCCCTGATTTTTGACGTTTGCCGATTTTCAAGGTGCAAATGCTCACATTGAAAATTTAACAATCAACTCTCTCCAACAGGTAGGAGCTGGTTCCAGCACACCTCTGGCTGGAAGGGATTTTGGAGACTGCCTAGTCCAAACTCCATCAATTTACAGAAGGACAGAGGGGCTAAGTAATTTGATTAAGGCCACACAGGTGACACGTAGCTAAGATTAAAACCCAAGCCTTCTTAATCAAAAACACTGGTTCCCAACCTTTCCCTATAAAACATGCTCTCCTCTGAATGTAAACTAAGGCATTTCTTTGGCTCTCATCCTCTCCTTCTGACTCCACAACCTAGGTAGCCTCCTGTGTACATTTGGATGGGGGCAGAAAAAGAGGTGAGAGAAGAGTGATTCAGAAGAGATTATTTCTCCTCTCAGGGAATGCCCCACTTCTTGGTTGGGAGACACATGGAGACCAGAGAGGCAAGCCAGCCATGTATAGAGGACAGATAGGCAGTAGTTTGAAGGAAACAGGGATCAGTACTGTAAAACTTTCTAAACATATGAGCTTACACATCGAAATTTCCATGCTCTTTTTGTAGCCATTTATGGAGTCTTCATTCATAAACCTGTCCAAACCTTGGGGATCATTTAGTTCACCCCCTGATCTAAAGAATCTAGAGAAAGCTACTTGCCCTAGGTTACAAGATAGCAAAGGGCTAAAACAGGAACTGAACTCAAATTCATCCCTTTCCCTTACGCCAAACTTACTGTACACATAAATACTCATAACTTACATTTAGTTCCCAAAGCATTCGAGCTGCCCAATAACCATGTGTGGTAAGTGTTGCAGTCCTTATGCCCATTATAGAGGAAACAGCTTAGAGAGCCCAGGTAATTTGTTCCTGGTGTCATAGCGACTGTCAGAAGAGGCTTGAATGCAGATCTTTCTCATTCCAAACCTAGCACTCCATCCAACAGGACAAACTGCCTCTCCAGGAGGGCTGGAGCTGTCAAGCTGGCTAATCCTTACTGGGGAGTAGGATTTAGAGGTACAAGTGGAGTTAGGAGGGCATCAGGGTAAACAATGGCTCAAAGGTAGAGGAAAGTAAAGCCTGAGTGGAGAGCAGGAACAAAATAGGAGTCAAGAGGGGCCAATTTGTGTGAGGAGGCTTAATAGGAGAGACAATCTTGTTGGGATTCCCTTCAGTGTCCCGTTCCAGTGCTCCTTTTTCGATTAGGAAGACCTTACTGTGTTCTAGCTTCTATTCCAAGATTTTGAACATTCTCATCCTCCCAAGGTGAAGACTGCCAATCATTGCTTGGGCTAAAGAAAGGTCGAAAGCTGGCAAATGGTAGAACTCTTGGTAGAGTAAAGGGAAAGTGCAAGCAGCAGAGTGTAACAAAGAGCCCTGTGTCTGGTATCAGATCTGGGTTCAAAACCCAGCTCTGCTCCTCACTATATGAGCTTGGGGAAACCACTTACATTGTAGGGGCCTATAGAATGAGGGTGTTGACCAGATGACCTTTAAGTCCCTTCCAGGTCATATATCCAAAGCCCAAACATAGGAAAGCAACAGTCATGGAAGACTGCCACCATGGAAAATGAACACGCGCCCTTTGCTCACGCTAGCAGAGATAAAGATTATACGGTAACAGGTATGCTGGAGCCAGCTCATACCTGCTCAAGAGAACTGATTGTTAAATGTTCAGGGTGAGCATTTACATGTCAAAAATCGGCAAACAATACAAATCAAGGCTCGATTTATTGTTTTGTTGGTTGTCTTGACTAGAATTAAGTGATAGAGGAAATGTTAATAATGCAAATGAAGCTTAAAAGCGTATCACTCGAGTGGTCCCCACCCCCTTAGACAGACAATTGCTAAAAATTTAACAGCACACCACTGTTAACACTACTCAAAATAGGCCACCACACACCGGGTTACAAAGGAGTCAGCTTTATTGGTCATTTTGGGCTCAGTTCCTCTTTTTGCTTTTGCCTGTAACCTTGGCAGGGGCAATGACTGGGGCAGTTGCTTGATACAAAGCAGAGGAGATCTTGTTGATGTAGTAAAGACCAACCATGGAGAAGATAAAGCTGCATGGTGAAGGAAGGAAAGAGGTCACATCAATAGCCAAACTACCAGGGCCAGCAACTGAGTCCTTGAGGGATGTTAAATCGAGTCATTTGCCCTGGAATATGGAATAGGTGGCAGAAGCAGGGGAGTAACAGGGTTGAAGGACAGTGTAGAGTGGAGGTAGGAAGAGCAAGAAGTCTATTTTCTGGCTGGGGTGGTCCTTTATGAAGGTCTCTGATGCTCCATTTGGTGTGGAGGTGCCTCATGGGTCTCAAAGGCTGGACAGCACACAGCATCACTACCAAGCTAGAAAGGTTTTGGGGCCTGGTGATGGACGGTAGGCCTGCTGTCTGAGGCCCAGCTAAAGGGAGATGCTCATTGCTACACTGGTTGTAGGATGATGAATGCTTTGGCCACAGGGACTCATGGGGATCATCTAATTAAGGGCTGGAAGGAATATCCATGCCAAGGAAATCATGGATCCTTAAAAAATGGAAATAAGTTAGACAAAAGAAGATGAAGCAATAACGAAAGGGAACTAACACTGTAACAGTAGATATGGGCACTGTGCCCCTTGTCATGATGCCCAATACTTACCAGGTGGTTACACAGACACGGTGGATGAGGCCAGAGGCAAAGAGAGCCAATAAGAGGCAGATGAGAACTGGAAGGAAGGAAGAAGAGGGCAGAATTCAGAATGGAGGACTCAGAAGGAACCGAGGGGCATATGGGTAGGGAACAGAATTTGGAGCAATTCATCATTCCTTGAATCCTATAGGGCTGCCTGAAATAGGCAGCATGGCAAAGAGGGCAGTCACCCTCCCCAGTTCAAGAGACATGGATTCAAATCACAGCTTAGTCCCCAATAAGATTTATATCTCTCTTAAGCATTGTATCAGAGTGAACCCAGGCTTAGACTTGGGAGTCAGGGAGACCTAGGTTCAGATCCTGCTTTGCATACTTACTGGCTATGTGACCTTGGGCAAGTCTCTTAAGCATTGTCTGCCTCAGTTTCCCCAACTGTAAAATGGGGATAATAACAGCACCTATCTCATAGGGTTGTTGTGAGGATCAAACAGATAATATTTGTAACAAGAGCTTCGCACAGTGCTTGGCACATAGTAGGTATTATGTAAATGCTTCTTCTTTTCCCTTCCCACCCCCTTCCTCTCTCTAAGCCTGTTTTCTCATATGTAAAATGAGGATAATACCACCTATAGCAGCACTAACTTCAAAGAGTTATTTCGAAGCTGCCAATTTTTAAGGACTATGTATGTCTCTTGTTATAACTACTAAACTCTCAGGGCCCTAGCCTCCTCTTCTGGAGAATCAGCTCAGTACAAAATTCCTTCGAAGCCAATTACTTCTCTATGGGCTTGTTTTCTTAACTGTAAAAGGAGGAGGGGATGGACTCAGTCTCTGGGTCTGGATGGAAGGAATCCTGAAAGCCTGCAACAGTATCAATTAAGACTTGAGAGAAAGGATCACCTGCGGGGAAAAGATGGGTTTCAGTTTGATGGACCAAAGGGTTTTTTTTTGTTTTCTTTTTTGGTGAGGCAATCGGGGTTAAGTGACTTGCCCAGGGTCACACAGCTAATAAGTTTCAAGTATCTGAGGCTGCATTTGAATTCTGGTCCTCCTGACTCCAAGGCTAGAGCTCTATCCACTGCCACTAGCTGCCCTAGGACTAAAGGTTTTAAGGGAGGCATATTTCTGTCTTGGATTTGGGAGCACAGTTTCAGCTATAATTCACTGTGTAAGGGGGCCATCTGTGCTTGATGCAGTGGACAGATCGTTGGACCTGGACTCAGAAAGACCCAGGTTCACATCCTGCCCCAGACTTTTACAAGCTGGGCAAGTATTTAAGCTTTCTGGGTGTCAGTCTCCTCATCTATAAAATGAAGGAATAGGATTCAATAATGCTGTTATTCAATGAACCTGAAGCTTGCTTTAAATTACAAGATACAATCAATGTCCTACTACCTGAACAATCACAGGAGAGAATTTAAAAATCTGCCATATTTGGCTTTGGGGGTATGTAATCTTTAGGACACATTCAACACTCAAATCAAAGCTCTGTGATGAGTGTCTGCTTCAGAAGAAGTCAGAAAGCAGTCCAGTCCTGACTCACACTTTCTGGGAGAGGAAACTGGAAAGAGTACTGGTTGTTGTCAGAGATCTTGGGGTAGAATCCTGGCCCTGTCATTAAATAACTGCCTTTGTGACTGCAGGCAAGTCACTTAACCTCTAATAGCCTCAGTTTCTTCATCTGTAAAGTGAAAGAGAGGTTCCTTCAGAATCAGAATCTATGATTCTATGGTCCTTTTTCCTTGCCAGCAATGGATGGCACTACTTTTCAGAAGAGAAAGCAAAACCTTGAATAAAACTGCCCATCTGTCTGGCTCACACCTTCCCTGCAAGGCAGATGATGAATTATTCGGCTTCAGAGGCCTTCTTCACTAGCTCCTGTTTCAGAACACCCAGTATAATTATAATGATGATAATGATGATGATAGTATTTATATATAGCACTTTAAGATTTGCAAAGAGCTTTACAAATTTTAACTCATTTTATCCTCACAATGATCCTAGACATAGGTGCTATGTTATCCCCATTTTAGAAATGAAAAACCTGAGTCTAAGACCCATTAAGTGACTTGTCCAAGATCACACAGTCTGTACTTATCTAAGGATGACTTTGAACTCAGGTCTTCCTGACTCCAGGCCCAGTACTCTGTCCATGGTACCACCTACCTGCCTTCCTGATGCCCCTAGTTTTTAGTGTTCTCTCTTCAAGTTATCATGTACCTACTTACCTGTTTACAAATTGTATCCCCTAGTAAAATAAAAGAACATTGAGGGCAAGGTCTGTTTTTTTGTTTTATCTTTTAACCTTAGCACTCAGCACTATTCCTAACATATAGAAGGTACTTAATAAATCCTTTTTGCATTGGAGTAGAATGTCTGATCGTCAATAGAGAAGTGAAGGAAAAATGTATCTGTAAGCCAAGCCCTACTTAACACATCATTCCCTTGCCCTGATTGTCTCCTACATACCCACTGCGGCCTCCCTTCCCCAACCAATCCAGCTCTACAGAAGTCGAGGGCTCCCATATCCCAGGGTCCACTGGATACTTCCAGATCCTCACTTACTCTCAGGGAATATCTTGGCCTGGAACCCTTTACCAAAGACCAGGTTCTCCAAATTGTTGAAGGCCTGAGGTGAAAGGGTTAAGGAGGATGGAAATGACACATTTCTATAGTGTTTTGAGGGTTACCAAACACTGTCCTTACAACAACCATTATGTTGATGTTATATCTCTCTCTTTACCTATATTTCTATATCTCGATATATGTGTGTATATATATAAATATTTATCTATATGCCCTTTTTTCTATATATCTATATCTATTCATCTATGGCCATCTATCTATATCTGTATCCCTCTATCCCCCCCAATATATATATGTATCTATTCATCTATCTCCATCTGTCTAAATCTTTCTGTATACATATATATATGTATCTATTCATCTATCTCCATCTATCTTTCTTTATCCGTCTCTCTCTCTCTCTCTCTCTCTCTCTCTCTCTCTCTCTCTCTATATATATATATATATATATATATATATGTGTATATATATGTATCTATTCATCTATCCCGACCTATCTCTCTCTATCCATCTATCTCTCTACCTACAGTTTTATCTCTTGATGTACCTATTCTTTCTGCTGCTAACAAGGAAAGGCCTCCCTCCTCCGAAACCCCCATATCCCCACCCTCTGAAAGGATACAGTGAGGGAGAAAACAAAGAGTGCTGAGCCCAGCAACCCTCCTTGGATAGTAAGCCACTCTGTGGAGGCAAGCTGCCGGCTGTACATCTGCATCCCTGCAAAAAGCAGCAGGGACAGGAGCGAAGAGAGGGCCAAAGAAGTGCCTGTGCCCACCACTGAAAGGAAAAATTGGAGAAGGAAGAAAGAGCAACTTACAATTTGCTCTCCCAAACACTCCCGCCTCCCCCCAACATCCATCATCTCCTAATTTATTGAATCCCAGGGTTGCCCCACTATCCCATGATTCACCAGTTCTCTCCCTGTAATTCACCAGCAACACCTCAAAATTGTGCCTTGTCATCTCAATAATATTCCAGGCCTCTTCGTGACTTCCCATAATGCCTAGTCTCCTACCAATGCCATGATGATGATGATGATGATGATGATGACAGCCCACACTCATATGAGCCTTTAAGGCAAAGAGTTCTTAACCTTTTCTGTGGTTATGAATCTCTTTGGCAAGCGGGTGAAACCTATGGACTGCCCCTTTTCAAAATAATGTTTTAAAATGCATAAAACAAAACATGCAGGATTACAAAGGAAGCTAAAAAGAGTGAAACATGATTATTTAAAATATTTTTAAAGCAGTGGATTCCAGGTGAAAAATAGGAACCCCTGCTTTCAGGTTGGGCCTTTATGGGATCTCACAACAATCCTGTTAAGTAGGTGCCATTTTACAGAGGAGGAAACCAATTACGCCCACCCAGTGTTCTCCAATGAACATACATCGCATCTAGTTCCAGGGTAACTTCTCAAATGATAGCCCATACTCCTCAATAATATGCCAGTAATGACCAGGTGTCCCACTAACACCTATACTTCCAAGACAATGTTCCATTCAATCAATCAATCTATGAGAAGGCAGCACTAAGCAGAACTCTGGCCCTGGGTTCGAATCCTGTATGCTTCTGTGTGGCCTCGGGTCACTTCCGCTCTCTGAACCTCAGTTTCCTCGTCTGTAAAATGGGGGTGAAGTGTTCCAGGCCCCTTCCAGCGCTCAGTCTAAGCTGAAGCCCTGCCCATTGAGACTGGCTGGCCACGTCAGCAACGCCGAGGCCCCGGCCCCGGCCCAGCAGCGATCTCCCTCCCACCCACACCCACCCCCGAGCCAGCCTTCCTGGGGGCCCCCAGCCAGATCCCGCTAGGTCCCGTTACCCATGATGCTCCACGTGCGGGTCAGCTCAGCACCTCGGGCCTGGAGAAAGGAAGAAACCGAACTGGACCCGTAGAGATGTGCGCATGAGTCAAGAGTCGGCCCTTTTCTCTTCCCTCCCCCCTCACCGCCTCTTTCCTTCGACTCCTCCTCCTCGAGCCTGAGGGCGTCGCCATCTGCCGGAGAGGAGGAAGAAGTGCAAGGAAGACTAGCCCCAGCCACCGCCCCTGCCCCGCCACTCTGTCTTGTTCTCCTCCATCCCAATCCGCGCTGCTACATCCTCAGTGCGCGTTGTACTCATCTCTTCTGCATTGTCGGATCCTATGCCTCTGGTCCCCTCCACATCCTCCCAGTGTGTGTGGGTCCAATTTACTCCACGTCCACCTCTACCCGTAATGCCCCCTCCTCGATGCTTGTTGCACAGCTAACTCCAAGACTCAGGTCGTCCCTCCCTCCAGATCCCCATGTACCCGTCCCCCACTTCCTGAATGGTGTTCACCTCCCCCTAGTCCTGTAATACTGGAAGGTGGGGAGGCGGTGTCCAGCTGCACACACACTCCACACACACAGATTTAACAGGAGCAAAGGTGCTCCAGGGAGCAGGTGACAGCATAGGAAGAGCAGTCTCCCCAAATCTCCGCCTCTCGTCTTTCTAGGTTACCCCCCCTTCTACGGAACCACGTGGGGGAAAGTCCCATCCTTCCACCCCCTTCCCGCCTCCCCCCTCCACCACCTTCCACACGCTCTCTGCGCCCCCCCATCACAGGCGCTGCTCAAAGCCGGTCCCTGGAGCATGCGCAGTGGTGCCCCACCCAAGCCCCCCCCCCGTCAATATTCCCTCCCCCACTCCTCTACCCCACCCCGACTCCTGCATTAAGCTAGGGGGGCTCGTAGACGAAGCCGGGATCGGACACATCAGGCACTGGCGGGGGGGGGAAATTGGGGGTGGGTGGGCAGTGACCACCCAGAGAGCCATGGCTGAGGGTGAGGATATGCAGACCTTCACTTCCATCATGGATGCGCTGGTCCGCATCAGCGTGAGTTGGGGACGGAGGGGGGAAAGTGGGGAGCTGGTGGGGAGCAGGGGTGAAATGGTCATGGGCTAGAGGCCAAGAGGCACGAGTCAGGGGCTTGGAATTGGCGATAGCCACTGAACAGGTGGAGGGGTCTGTTGGAGCTGCGGCTGCCGGGCTGCAGCCCCGAGTCTAAGAGGAGAGAGATACTGGGGTGGGAAGCTGGGGACAGGTGTGAAGGATAGGGAAGAGAAGATACGAGGGGCCACGCGGTGAAGAGGGAAGCTGTTGACCGGGGGCTTTGGGTTGACAATGGGATAAAGCATCTAGGCGATGGGACTTGGGGAAGCCGTGAACAGCTGTTGGGGAGGTTCGCCAGATGTCGAGATGGGGGAAAGGGGTGGCTTAAGGCACAAGGGACTTGCCTAGGTCTTTTGGGTTTGGGGTATCTATGCAAAGGGGCTTGGCAGGAGGGATGGAGGAGATGTCAGAGGGGACCAGTGATGTTCCCGGGGGACTGTGTGCTTGGAGAACAGATGAGAGGGGACTAGAAGTGATCCCCCTTGAGGTGTAAAGCTCCCTTTCTACCTCTCCCCTGACCCCACCCCATGTCATCCCCGCTGCCCCTCACCCCTACTGTCACCCCCACCCCCGTGCGCCTCCGAGCCCTGGGTTGTCATGGCAACCCCGTGCCCGGCGCTCCCAGGGGCGGTGCCAACCCGGCTCCCCCCCCCACCTCCTTCCCTCCCTCCTTTGTGTCAGCTGCGCCCCTGGCCGGGATGGCTGCTAGGAGAGGGAACAAGGTGAGGTTGGGAAGGGGAACGTGAGGGAGGGGACAGCTGGGAGGCCCCCACCCCTACTGAAAAAGGGAGAAGCTACTTCCGGTGGGGAGGGGGGGCGGGGCACTCGTTACCCCCAGCTCCCTTGGGGGGCAGCTAAGGATGCTGTGCTGGGGAGGATGGGAGGCGGGGCAGAGAGCGGTGTAGTGGGATGGCGACGATGGGAGGTGAATGGCATAGAGGGGCAATCGAAGCTAGAGGACAGATTGGTTGGGAGGTCTGAAAACGCTGCAGGGTCAGGGAGGATGAGAGCAGGAGATGGAGCCTTTTGAAGGGATGGGAACAGGAGAGGGAGCAGCTGCTGACGGAACGCTAGAGAGAAATGGGCCTGGGATCCGTGCAGTCTAAGGGACTGTGTCCTTGAGCAAAACGTTCGTGCTTTGCCGAGGGGAGTAGGGGCGTCGGGCCAGGTGAGTGGGGTGGGGGGGCGGAAAAATTCGGCCGGGTTGCTGCAGAGCTAGGAAAGGGAGGGGTTGGGAATAGGGGGAAACCGTGGCACCGCTCACATGTTTCCCAATGCCGATCCAGTGCTGGAGGGAAACTGAGGCAGGGAGAGGGTCAGTATCTCAGGGTGCGGAAGGAATGTCAGATCAGTTGCTAGCTTGAAACTGGGCTTGGGAGCCCAGAGGTAGGTGGTTGGATGAGAAGAGTGGGCTGTTTCCTCTCTTGCCTTTTTCTCTGGGAGACCCAGAAATACAGTCATTCCAACCTCATCAAAAAATCTACTCATCTAGGTCTTCACTTTTATCCAAAGGGTTCAAAATGAGGCAAAAACAAAAACCAAAAAAAACCAACCACAATAACATATATCCAGGCCCCTGACAGCCCTTCCTCCCTTTCTTCCCCCTCCTCCCTCATCCCTCCAGACAAGCATGAAGAACATGGAGAGGGAACTGCTGTGCCCTGTCTGCCAGGAGATGTACAAGCAGCCACTGGTGCTTCCCTGTGCCCACAATGTGTGCCAGGCCTGTGCTAGGGAAGTGCTTGGTCAGCAGGGCTATGGGAGCCACGCTGGGGATCCCAGCTCTGAGCCCACCTCACCTGCCTCCACCCCTTCCACTCGAAGTCCCCGCCTTGGCCGTAGGACCCTCCCCAAAGCAGACCGCCTGGACAGGCTGCTCAAGTCAGGTGGGGACACTGAATTCAAGGGGAAAGATTGGGCGATGGGTGGTAATCACAGAAAATCATAGAACAGGAATTATGGGAGTGAAGGTACACAGAAAAACTAAGGGTTGCCTGCCTGGGAAATGGGGGGAAAGGGGGGTAAGATGAAGGTACCTTCTCCGAGTCTCCTTGTCTAGTGATATTTCTGTTTCTGCTGCTGACAAGGCACCTGTTTAGGGAATGAATCAGTTTGTGTCCCAGCCATGGCACCAGCTATGGTTTGAGGACTGGAAATGACACACACCACCTTTCCCTTCTCTCCATCTCCCTCCTCACGCTCTCCTTCAGGTTTTGGAACATACCCTGGCCGGAAACGGGGAGCCTTGCACCCCCAGATTGTGACGTTCCCATGCCCAGCATGCCAGGGTGATGTGGAGCTGGGTGAGCGGGGCCTGAATGGCCTCTTCCGTAACTTGACCCTAGAGCGGGTTGTGGAGCGGTACCGTCAGAGTGTGAGTGTGGGTGGTGCCATCTTGTGCCAGCTTTGTAAGCCCCCACCTCTGGAGGCCACCAAGGGCTGTACCGAATGCCGTGCCACCTTCTGCAATGAGTGCTTCAAGCTCTACCACCCCTGGGGCACTCAGAAGGCCCAGCATGAACCCACCCTGCCTACCCTCACTTTTCGCCCCAAGGTGAGCAAGCCCTGCCAGTCAGACCTCTGGGTACCTCTGCAGAGGCATAAGGAGCTGGGAGAGAGGGAAGTTCTATATAGTATTAGGTTAGCTCCAGTACAGTGCTTCCATGCTACCAGGGACCCTGGATAATGTGGGCAACCAGATTTGTCAGTACCCAGAGAATTATCAGGCAATCTGCAAGATGCTTAGATATTTACCTTATTAAAATACATGCATGTGCACACAGAGACACACAGAATTGACATCTTTGCCACTTACAAAGTATTGGTGACATACTCTTGTAAGGGACTGGACAAATAATTTAATAGTACCCAGAATAATGTCCCTTATTTTAAGGGTGCCTATTACTACCCAGAATAATGCTCCTAATTTTAGATGTCTCCTTGCACCTAAAAAAAAAAAAGCCCCTCTCACTGTAGTGCTACCTAAAGCTGTTGTAATCTAGCTGTGTGGTGCAGTCCTGCCTTTCCCCCCAGGACAAGATGTTACCTCTGCCTTTGGCACCTAAACACCGGCATCCCGGAGACTAAGAAGGATTTCTTAATACCAATGCCTTGATTTTCTCTGCAGGGTCTGATGTGCCCAGACCACAAAGAAGAAGTCTCTCACTACTGCAAGACATGCCAGCGACTAGTGTGCCAGCTCTGCCGGGTTCGGCGCACCCACAGTGGGCATAAGATTACACCTGTGCTCAGTGCCTATCAGGCTCTAAAGGTGAGTAGCCTTTTTGTCCTATCTTCATTAGCCCCCTCCTCTTCCCCTCTCCCCACCCCACCACATAAACACCCTGTGCCACACTGATATGATCTTTCTCACCACTGGGGCAAAAACTCCTCCTGTGCCCAGGCATAATGCCCACTTCTCTCTTCCTTCTCAGGAGAAACTAACAAAGAGCCTGACATATATTTTGGGAAATCAGGACACTGTACAAACCCAGATCTGTGAGCTGGAGGAGACAGTGAGGCACACAGAGGTGAGGGAGGGCAGAGGGGCAGGCATGGTGCCAGGGCAGGGTGGGTAGGGCTGGCTAAAATGTCAGAGAGCTCTGATAGCTCTGCAAGAAGGTAACTTTGGGGTGCCTTGGAATTGTCTGAGGTGATAAGTAGGCAAAGATTGTTGGGCACTTTGGTGCTTCTGGCAAGGCTGACATGGACTCTCGTGAGTGGAAAGGTGCAAATAGCGACAGGCAGTTTAGGGAGAACCCCAAAGGGAAGTAGCATAAATACCCCAAGGCTTAACATTCAGCCTCAAAAGGTTGGCACAGATGCCCAGGAAGCTGGCATAGCTATCGGTTAGCCTACTGCCAAATTGTTTGATTTGGATGCCTAGGGGAACGGGCAGTGATGCAGGCATCCAGCAAGGTTGACACAGATACAAAGCGTTTGGCATGAGTAAACAAGGGTCCACCACTGGGGCCATGAGTCTTGTCTTTTTACCTCTGAAGGTGGAGATAGCATTAGTGCAGTTACTTAGGGGACTAGCAATGATGCTGGGCACCCAGAAAGTTGGTAAAGGGGCCAGTGGCAGAAAGATGGAGAATCATGTTCCTTGTGCCATTTTCTTCCCTTGGGCAGGTGAGTGGTCAGCAGGCAAAGGAGGAAGTGGCTCAGCTGGTGCGGGGGCTGGGTGCAGTGCTGGAGGAGAAGCGGGCAACACTGCTGCAGGCCATTGATGAATGCCAGCAGGAACGGCTAGCTCGGCTGGGGGCCCAGCTCCAGGAGCACCGGAGCCTGTTGGATGGCTCAGGACTAGTGGGCTATGCTCAAGAGGTCCTCAAAGAGACTGACCAGCCTTGTTTTGTACAGGCTGCCAAGCAGCTACACCACAGGTACCCACTGGGCACCATACTAGGAAGCCCTTCCCCAGAAAAGAGTAGGGCTAAGAACGAGGTAGTAGAGTAGAGGGAATGGGAAAGGAGAAAGAAGGAAGAAATGCTCTAAATCGTTGAAGCTCATGCGTAGACAAGTGCCAGAGCTGATGCCCATGTTAATGCCCAAGCGTGGTGCTTTGAGCTCCCAGGTATTATTTGGACACTCCGAGGAATGTTATAAAGCAGGACTGAGGCTTGAGGGGTGGGATGGGCTCCTAAATCCAGTGCTAGAGCCAAGCCATATACGAGATGCCAGGGAGCCAGTTCCAATGCCAGGGTGAAGAATGAGTGATGTCTCTGCTGACCACCCTCACCTACCCACTTCTCTAGGATCGCCCGGGCAACAGAGGCCCTTCAGAACTTCCGACCGGCTACCAGCTCCTCCTTCCGCCATTGTCAGCTGGATGTGGGGCGCGAGATGAAGCTGCTGACAGAGCTCAGCTTCCTAAGAGGTAATGAGGTGGCCAGACCCTGCCCCTCTCCGATCTCCTCCACCTTCTCCTCCCTCTTCCTGGCAGCGGGCCCGGGGGGCAGTGTCCACTTCAGAGAGCTTCCTCCCTGCCCTGCCCTCAGCCTCCCCAGCGCCCAGCCCCTGCTCAGCCCCCGACCCTGGCTCCATTGAGCTCCGCTCAGCGCTGCTTCTCCCTCTCTTTGTTTATAGGCTGTGGCCACGGCGGAGTCTGCTCCGGAGCACCCCAGGCAAGTCACTGGCCCCTGCCCCGGGGGGGCCCTGCCCCCCCGCTGGGCTCTCTCTCTCTCTCTCTCTCTCCTCTCTCTCTCCTCTCTCTCTCTCTCTCTCTCTCTCTCTCTCTCTTCTCTCTCCTACCCTGCCCTGCCCTGCCCCCTCCAAGAGCTCTCCTCATTTCCCTACCTGTCCGGTTTTCCTAGCATGACCTTTTGGTCTTCCCTCTTGACTTCTGACCATTTGACTTTCCTTCACTCTCCTGCTTTTGCTATTGTTTCCTTGCCCCTTGTCCTTTCCCTTTCACTCACCTCACCTTTGTCCTCCCGACCTTCCGCCCCGATTTTCACTCTTCTGTCTCTAGGCCTTTTTACTTTCTCTGCTTCTGCTCCCCGCCTCTCCCTTCCAGGATCTTTTTGCTCCCCATCCTTATTCCCCTTTTGGTTTGCGTTCTAGGGACCTGTGTCCTTCTTCGTCCTTTCTTCCTCTATTATTTGTCTTCTTTCTTTCTCCTCCCTCCCGCACCCCACTCATCACTTAGAGCTGAAAAGGACCTTAGAGGTCAGTTTATAGACTCATCGGACCCCCCTCATTTTACCGATGACAAATCCAAAGCTCATCAAGGTCAAAGTGACTTGCCCAAGGTTATCCAGCTAGTTAGCAGCAAATCTGGGAAGAGCACCCAGGCTGCTCCTGACTCCCAGGCTAGTTCTTGTTCTCTCTGCTATCTTGTGCTTCTTCTATCCCCCTTTACCTTCTACTTCTCTATCTCTCCCTGTCCTCTTCCTTTTCCTACCTATATTTTGTACCCCTCTCTACTCCCATCTCCCAGATGCCTGCTCCCTGCTTGTCTCAGCCTGGGTACCAGTGGTTTCCATTTTCCAGCTTCCTTCCTCAGGTCTCCCCAACCCCTCACTTCCACTCACCCTCCGGGCTCCCGCTGCCCGCCCTCTCCTTCCCCTTCACCCCATCCCATCACAGGCCCTTGTGTGTCCTGACCTGCTATTTCTTCTTGCAGTGCCTGAGGCTCCTGTCATCGACACCCAGCGCACCTTTGCCTATGACCAGATTTTCCTCTGCTGGCGGCTGCCCCCACACTCCCCACCTGCTTGGCACTACACTGTGGAATTCCGGCGCACGGATGTCCCTAATCCCCCAGGCCCCACCCGCTGGCAGCGGCGAGAAGAGGTGAGAGGGACCAGCGCTCTGCTGGAGAACCCCGACCCAGGCTCGGTCTACGTGCTTCGAGTTAGAGGCTGCAATAAGGCGGGCTATGGAGAGTACAGTGAGGATGTCCACCTGCACACACCCCCTGCGCCAGGTGAGTTGCTGGGCAAGGGCTGAGAACTGGGCTAGATATGGACACTAAGAGAGCGAGTACTTAGGGAGTGGAAGGTAAACCCTGGCAGGGAGAAATGCCACATAGCCATCAGGTACCTAAGTAACAGCACTAGATAGTTTGGTCCTGTACAAAGAGCTTCGGACTTGGAGATAGAAGAAAACTAGGTTTTAATCCTTCCTCTGACACTTACTAGCTGTGTAACTTTGGGCAAACCACTTAACCTCTCTGTGCTTCAGTTTCCTCATCCTGCCTATCTCACATAGTCATGAGGAAACCGTTGTGCAAACCTTAAAGTATTCTGTAAGTGTGACCTACTTTTATAGGAAGCAATAAATAGCCAACCATTGGGTGGGCAAGCTAGACTACTTGGGTTCCAGTCCTAAATCTGCCATTTCAATTGAAGGGCCATGGGCAAGCCACTGAAACTATCCGAATCTCAGTTTTCCCATCTGCAAATTGCGAACAATAATAACAGTGAAGTTGTGGTGAAAAGAGAGCCAGCCTCAGGCTCAGGAAGAGCTGGGCCCCAGTTTTACTCCTGATGCGTGGTGGCCGTGTGATCCTAGGTAATTCACAACTCAGTGCCCCAAGAAACTCTCAGACTATATGGATCAGAACAGTTGGTAACCTGGGTTGTTGGTGTTCTTATACTAGTGAAATTACAAATCTGGACACCTCACCCCATGTAATCACCAATAAACCCAACAAATTCCTGTCTTACCATATGCCACCCAATCTATCCTACCCTGTTGTTATAAGGTTTAAACTAGACAAGGGCTGTAAAAGGACTCTGTAAATCTCAGAGGGTTGCTTAAAACTAAGGCATTAGGGAGTGGGCTTGTGGCAATTGGCATAAAGGAAAGAGATGGAGGTGGAAATGAACAAGGAACTAAGGGATGGACACAGGGACTCTAGCCATGGAGGAATATGTGCAGTGGGACAGAGAGAGAGGATACCAATTATTGGGCTCAGAGAGTGTATCCATTATGAGGGACAGCAGAGGTGGGGTTGGGGTCTGGGGCTCAGAGGTGGGGGAATGATTTTTGTACTCTTCCATAAAATTCTTCCTGGGGTTCCATACCCATCCTTTGCCTTCTACCTTCATACCCACTCCCCATTCCTATTTCTCCTCATGGCCCACTGTCTGTCCTAGAAATTCATTCAACTGCCCCTTAAACCTCCAGGTTTCCTCTTCCTTCCTACCCTGCTTGAGCATCCCACCCAAATCATGCAGCTCAGGCATTGTGCCCAGTAGAACCTTGCCTGCTACTCCATTATGTCCCTTCCCTCCTCCACTCCCAGCAGTCTGGCTTGAAGTGAGGAGACAGCCAGGGGACATTCTCCCAGAGGACACTCCTCTTCCTTCTGCTCCCCATGAATTTGGACTGCTGCCTTGCTAAAACCTTGTCCTCCCTGGGCACTGACAATTCCCTGAGTCCCCTCCTTGTGCTTTCCTCCTGCTTTCCCCATCCTCCTGTTCTTCCGATCTTGCCCACTCTCCCCCAGTTCTGCACTTCTTCCTGGATGGGCGCTGGGGTTCTAGCAGAGAGCGATTGGCCATCAGCAAGGACCAGCGGGCAGTGCGCAGCATACCAGGGGTGCCTCTGCTCCTGGCGGCAGAGCGACTGTTGACAGGCTGCCATCTGAGTGTGGACATCGTCCTGGGGGATGTGGCTGTGACCCAGGGCCGCAGCTACTGGGCCTGTGCTGTAGATCCAGCCTCCTACCTGGTCAAAGTGGGTGTTGGACTAGAAAGCAAACTGCAGGAGAATTTCCAGGGTGCCCCGGATGTGGTCAGCCCCAGGTCAGTCCACAAAAGGGGATGGGAATGGGAATGGGTGAGAGGGAGCACAGGGGCCCAGAAGGGCTAGAGAGGAGCAGATAAGGAGATTGAGCAGTTTGGCACCATAGGAATGTAGAAACCCAGGCCTTGGGGGTGGTGAGAGGGTACAAGGCTGAGGCAACAGGCTAAGGAATGTCTGGAATGGGACAAGTATAAAGGGAAGGGGGCCTGGGCTCAAATCTTGGCTCCACTGGGGGAAGTTTCTTCAGCTATAAAATGAGGGAGGGACTTGGGCTAGATGCTTTCTAAGGTCCCTTCCAGTTATAGATCCTATGATCCTTTGGGGAGGGGGGAAGGGGAGACAGGAAGGAGGGGAACATAGGAGGTAATGATGGGGATGGAAAGGGGAGAAGCATGGTCCATCCCTGATCCTGTCCTGAGCCTTTGCTTTGGATCCTTCCCCAGGTACGATCCAGACAGTGGGCATGACAGTGGGGCAGAAGATGCCACTGTGGAGGCATCTCCACCTTTCGCCTTCCTGACCATTGGCATGGGCAAGATCCTGCTGGGAGCTGGTGGTAGTGGGGGGGCAGGCCTGACAGGGCGAGATGGGCCTGGGGCTGGCTGCACGGTTCCCCTGCCTCCCCGCCTGGGCATCTGCCTGGACTATGAGCGGGGCCGGGTCTCCTTCCTTGATGCCGTGTCTTTCCGTGGGCTGCTAGAGTGCCCGCTGGACTGTTCAGGGCCGGTATGTCCAGCCTTTTGCTTTATTGGGGGTGGCGCGGTCCAACTGCAAGAGCCAGTGGGTATCAAGCCTGAGAGGAAAGTCACGATTGGCGGCTTCTCCAAGCTGGATTGAGCCCCACAGACACGGTGGGTGCTGTGGGTCCTGTTCTCCTGGATTTTCTCGGAGCCACACCATGAGCCCTAAGCCCTGGCCAAGGCTCCCACAGAGCTGGGCATCTCCCCTGGCCCCCATCCTTAGGATCTTTTCTTGCCCATCCCCTCTTAGTTCATCCTTATCCCTTGACCGATTCCTGCCGGTTCCTCCCTGGTACTGCCCCCTGTAACCCTTCCATGTAGGGCTTCGTCTTGATCCCTCTACTCTCCCTGGGTTGGGGATGTCCTCTTTCATTCCTAGGCACTGGGGCTGCCCTCTACTTTTTTCCAGTTATCTCCTGGCCTAGGCATAGGATCTATTGAGTTTACACATCCCAGGAAAAACTCACATTTTCTTGTCCATCCTGTCTGGGCATCTTACTCAAGTCACCCAGAATGGGCACTGTGCCTACTATATCCTCCTCTCACTGCTGTACCCTGATTTTCTCAGTCTGGCTTAGAGTAAGGGGTATAGGTCTGGGGGCAACTTCCCAATGAAGACAACCCACCCACCCCCAATTTCTCACTGATGCCCTGCTAACTTCCCTACCCCATGGACACTGTCCTCCCCACCATAAACTTGAGGTTGGTAAGACCTACTCTAGTCTGGCAGGGCCCAGGTACTCTATCCCAGGGGACCACAGGTAGGTGCCCACTGGCAGAGAGGAGCTGGGGCCCCTTTCTGTCATGCTTGTTTTATTGGGGGTATCCCAGTCTCCCCAGCTGCATGTCCTCTTCTCTCTTTTCCCTCTGCATGTTTTGTCCTCCCCATTCCCCAATGCCAGTGTGCCAAGTCTTCCCAGGGGCCCTGGTGGGCAGGGCCCAGTACCCCATGGCAGACTAGGCTGGGCAACATCTCTCATGCCCATCCTTTGCTCCCTGTGGGTGGGCAATGCTCTGGTCTTTGCCAATGGCTGTTATTTTCACAGTTTCTAACAATAAAGGGTGATGCCAGACACAACCCAGGCCTAGCCATTCCTTTAAAAACCCCATTCCCACAGTCATAGTGATGGAAATAATGATTTTCATGTCAGAGTCATGGGAAGCTGGATGACCACTGGGCCTAGTGCCCAAGGGAAGGGGTTTCACTCTACTAGATTTCCCCAAGGTGAGGAGAAGAGACCTGTCCACAATATCATGATACTCAGAAGCTTAGGGAGTGACAAACACACACAGCACCTATACCCATGTAACTATCACCCATATACATTCAGATACACATAGCATGTACAACAAGGACATGTAAGAGTACCTGTGCCCATCCACACTCAATACATATATACACAATGCAAACTCAGCATACATCACACACAGCACATTCAAATGCAAACCTTACACACGGTCCATATTTACCCACACAAATAGAGCCATGCAACCGATAAGCCACCAGAGAGCGCCATCACTCAAAATGGAGACATCTCTGGGATGGGATGCCAGCAGAGGCCGCACTACCCCAGCTGCAGGGCATCCAGGACTGGACAGGGAGTGGCACCTAAGCCTTATCCGCCCAACAGTTGGGGGATATAGCTAAGGAGGCAGAGGCAGGGGGTGGTCCATCAACCAAGATGGCATTAATGCACAGGAGCCACTCCTCCATTCCCAAGTAGTTGAGACAAAGAGGGAGGGAGGGAAAGGATGGACCTCAAACCACCACAAATGGGGGGGGGGGACGAAGACCCTGACAAGGCAAGGAGGGACTAATTAGGGAACTGGCCTTGAAAGTGGAGGGAACTGGTACCATGCCAGCGCCCGGATCTAACACGGCCCCTTTTATCGAAGCTCTGTTGACTCTGCTACTGTTATCACTGCTCTGGGATTTACTTAACACCAAGCCAGCTAAGAATAGAGCTGCCCCCTGGCACTGTGCCAGGGGGGAAGCAGGGAACCAAAGACTACGCCTGCCTTGGTGTGAGAAGAAACCCCCATCTGGGTTGAGCCAACAAGACCAAATACATCTAGGGCTGAGAGGAGGGAGGGAAGAGGTGAAGGGAGGGTGTTAGGCAAGGTTGCTCCTTCTGACACAGAGCTTGGCTCTCAGTTTCGTTTCCTCCTTCCTTCTGGGAATCATCAAAAATGGGGTAAGAGGCAAGACTTCTGACACCTCCAAGTAGTCTTAGATATTATTGCCAATCTCATAAAGCACCTCATTCGCCCAACTCGACATCCCCCCGCCCCCTGCCAAAGCTAATCAGTGCTTTTGGAATATAGAACACAGAAAGTTAGACTTGAAATGGACCTTAAGAGACTGTCTAGCTGAACTTGCTTGTTTTATAGATGAGGTAACTAATGCACAAGGAAGGGGGTCAGTGACTCAGGTCAAATAGTGGGAAAATCTAGGGGCAGATCAAGGAGCCACCCACCCCATTGACTCATGTCCTTTGGTAATACACACACTCACACCAAACATCTCTTTTTCCCCACTCCAAAGCCCCTGACTCCCTCCCACAGCACATCCTCCATGTTCATTCCCTTCTTATGGTCTCTTTAGCTTTCACCTCTAAGTTCCTTATTGACCTTCAAGTAGGTCACCTTTGGCTTGTATCCCCCCCACCCAAGACATTTGTTTCCCTCCTAATACTGCCCCCAGATTCCCCACAAGGATCCTGCTCCCTCCCCTCAAACACTCCTACTCACTGTCAGTGGGTAGGAGAAATCTTTTAAACGTTCATACCTTCACTTTCTTCATCTGTAAAGTGGAGGATGGAGCTAGATGATCTAGTTTCCAGATTGTCTCTTCTCCAGAGACATCAGCATGCTTACCTTGGTCCTTAACTTCCCACTATCAAGGCTTCTCCCCTCCCTTCCCAACCCTTCCCCGCTAAAGCGGTAATACCCCAAGCCCACTGGGAACTCTGAGGCGTAAGGGTAGTTAGAGAGTGAGCTAGGTCCAGAGGAAGGAAGGCTAGATAAGAGGTTCGAAGATGTTCTGTATTTGTGGGGGTCATCGATTTTATTGAGTCACATACAGATTCCTTTTCCCCCACCCCTAACCCATCCTGGTTTCATCATCCGCCAAAAGGCAGGGCATGAGGGTAAGATAGCAGCACACAGTCTCATACAACTTCATCTGGAGATGGATGGGGGGGGAGCATCTAAGGAGCCTTCAGAGAAGGGACCTTTGGGACACTACCCACTCAGGGCTCCTTGCTTTCCCTTCCGGGAATGGGAGAGGTGGAGACCAAGAAATGGGGGAAGTGCCCCTGGCAGTGCTTGGCCCCGAGCACAGAGCTGGCACCGTCCCTCTACAGGTTAGCAGAAGTGGCCACCGGGTTCACATAAGAGAGGCTGTTGCCACCATTTCCTGGAGAGATCTGGGAAGGGGGAGGGAATATGGGCGTTTTAAATTTTTTTAAGGGGTGCAGAGGAGAGGTGTTGGGGAAGGACATAATGCCCCCTGGATCCCCCTTGGTGGTGAAGCTCTGGGATGAGGGCAGCAGGGTCCCCTCCCCACTCCCCTACAGGGTTAACACAGCAGAAGCACCTGCCTGGGGCCCGGCAACAACCCAATGCGACTGTAAACAGTGTTTTTCCCTCCCCCTTCCCTCTACTCAGCCCCTTCCTTAGCTCCTAGCCTTAGTCTTCCCACCCACCCCCACCTTCTTATCTCAAGCTCCCTTAATTCTCTCCACCCCGAAGAGGGGGACAAGACAAAGAGCTGGAAGTCAGGGAGTGGGGCACATAACTAGGAGGGGATAGGGAAAGATTCTCCCTTCCCCCACCAAAAGTTTTAGACCAAGGTAGAGAGTGGTAATTATTTACCCAGTGGCTGGAGCCCAATGGAGGGAAGGGGAGGAAGGAGGGGGGGGATGGGGAAAATCTGCCTCTGGGCCTTCTGGGAATTGCCCTCCCCACTTCCATCTAACCCCTCTCTGGATTTACTGCCTTCCCACCAAAAACAAAAGAAAGAAAAAACAAAAATAAAAATAAAAACAAAATGTTTGCCCCTCTCCCCTAAGAATTTGCCAATTCACTATTCCCAGTACCATCCCTGTAGCCTTAGAGGGACTCGTACCTTCCTCCCAGGCACCAGGCACCACCCACTCTGCCCTCTGGGCACCCAGGCAGTTGCTTATATTGGCGCCAACTCTACTGAGCTGTGAAAGTGCTGGTGCAGGCACCATGGGCACCCAGTGTCCCTGGCACCCTCCCGAGGGAATGAAGTGTAAGGGCGGTGGTCACTGGCTCCCTGAATTCTCTTCCTCCATGCTTCCCGTACCATCCACCCCCAGGCCACCTAGGCCCCTTTTCAGTCCCTCAGCACCACCCTTCCAGCACTCTATATCCATCAGTGTCTGTGCTCCTGTGTCCTACACAGTGTCCAGTCCTCTACATATCTCTTTGAAACCCTTCAGATCCTTTCAGTACATTATGATGTCTGTTCTCTTCCATGCCCATTCTACACTGAATATTTCCTGTGTCCCTTTTATCCTTTCTTAGGTTCCAGCCACACTCGCCTTCCTAGTGCCCACTAGGCATAGCCTCACCTCTTCATAAGGGCTGCGCTTCATGTTGCCTGGGGGCACATATCGTCCATGGGTATGATAAGGGGGGTACTCATTCATGGGATGGTAAGAATCTTGGGATGGAAAGATGTCCAGCTGTCCACAATGTTTCCGACGGAACTGAGATAGTCCCTGGGAGTGGTGGAGATGAAGGCAAAGGGGCACAGTGGGTAATAGTTAGGAAATCAAGATGGGGGGAAGACCCAAATATCTGAGCTGGGCAAAGCACTTACCAGGGCAGCAAGGTGGAAAATTGCCAAAGCGAGCAGGATACAGACTATCACAAGCAAAGCAATGGCATAGCCTGGCACAGCAGCATCAGTAGATGTGGCTTCAGAATTCCACTCACGGACTAGAAGAGAGAGGAATCTCCCAGGATGCCTTGTCCCAATCTTCTTTAAGTCCCCTGCTTCCCTCCCACAAATGGGGAATGTGTGCCTGGGAGACTGTGTACTTAGGTCCAAGGAAACCCATGAGTGTGGGGCAAAAGAATCTGGAAATATGGATTCCTGGCTCTGGGTCAGACTTTCTGAGGGAATGCTCCAAATTCCCAGAGAGTGCCTGGGTAGTGACCCTGGCAGAGGGGTGGAGGGATGGCGGGACCTTACCAATTATATCGGATGGTGAAATAGTCAGGTTGTATATGTAACTTTCTTTCACATTTTCAGCAAACAGATTCTGTACTTCATTGGTTGTGATGCTGCCCTCTTGGAAGACCAAGATACAGTCTGCAATCACAGAGCCCTTTCTGGGCACAGGGAGATTGGCACCTAAGTCCTATAGGTTCCAGCTCCTGGTTCAAAATACTTTTCCCTCCTCCTGGAATTGGTACTCTTTCCCATATCCAAGCTGGTGACCCCCCCTCCCCCATACCACCTACAGATTGGTACCTGAATTGGAGTATGTAAAAGGTCACAAATGCATTGTTTTTGTAAGTCTGCTGCAACTGGGGAAAGAGAGGAAGGGAGAAATATAACCAGAATGCCAGAGGAATAAATGGCAATTTGGGGGTTAGGGAAACAGTCTTCCCAACCTATAGGGAAGAGGATAGTACTTACCAGATCATTAATAGAATTCTTCAAGTCTTGATAGTAGGAAGAACTGGGATTGTCCAGGGAAGAGTTAAAATTCTTATTGAGGATGTGGAATGAGAGGAAAAACATGGCACTCTCATAAATGACAACTGGGAGATGCAACGTGCTTTGGCTGACAGTAATGGATTGTGATATGGAGCTGTGGTAATTGTTGGATGTGGGGGTGGTTTTTTGGTGAAAGGTTGAAGAAATACTCTTGGGGTTACCAGTTGTTGCTATAGTGATTCCAGTGTTTTTTGTAGCTGTGGTGCTATGGTGACTAATGGGTGTAGTGGAGGTGTGATGGTCAGTGTATGTGGCTGTAGTGTTGTGGTGACTAAGGGGTGTAGTGGAGGTGCGATGGTCACTGGGTATGGCTGTAGTGTTGTGGTGACTAAGGGGTGTGGTGGAGGTGCGATGGTCAGTGGGTATGGCTGTAGTGTTGTGGTGACTAAGGGGTGTGGTGGAGGTGCGATGGTCAGTGGGTATGGCTGTAGTGTTGTACTGACTAAGGGGTGTGGTGGAGGTGCGATGGTCACTGGGTATGGCTGTAGTATTGTGGTGACTAAGGGGTGTGGTGGAGGTGCGATGGTCAGTGGGTATGGCTGTAGTGTTGTGCTGACTAAGGGGTGTGGTGGAGGTGTGATGGTCAGTGGGTATGGCTGTAGTGTTGTGGTGACTAAGGGGTGTGGTGGAGGTGTGATGGTCAGTGGGTATGGCTGTAGTGTTGTGCTGACTAAGGGGTGTGGTGGAGGTGTGATGGTCAGTGGGTATGGCTGTAGTGTTGTGGTGACTAAGGGGTGTGGTGGAGGTGTGATGGTCAGTGGGTATGGCTGTAGTGTTGTGGTGACTAAGGGGTGTGGTGGAGGTGTGATGGTCAGTGGGTATGGCTGTAGTGTTGTGCTGACTAAGGGGTGTGGTGGAGGTGTGATGGTCAGTGGGTATGGCTGTAGTGTTGTGGTGACTAAGGGGTGTGGTGGAGGTGTGATGGTCACTGGGTATGGCTGTAGTGTTGTGCTGACTAAGGGGTGAGGTGGAGGTGTGATGGTCAGTGGGTATGGCTGTAGTGTTGTGGTGACTAAGGGGTGTGGTGGAGGTGTGATGGTCAGTGGGTATGGCTGTAGTGTTGTGGTGACTAAGGGGTGTGGTGGAGGTGTGATGGTCAGTGGGTATGGCTGTAGTGTTGTGGTGACTAAGGGGTGTGGTGGAGGTGTGATGGTCAGTGGGTATGGCTGTAGTGTTGTGGTGACTAAGGGTGTGGTGGAGGTGTGATGGTCAGTGGGTATGGCTGTAGTGTTGTGGTGACTAAGGGGTGTGGTGGAGGTGTGATGGTCACTGGGTATGGCTGTAGTGTTGTGCTGACTAAGGGGTGAGGTGGAGGTGTGATGGTCAGTGGGTATGGCTGTAGTGTTGTGGTGACTAAGGGGTGTGGTGGAGGTGTGATGGTCAGTGGGTATGGCTGTAGTGTTGTGGTGACTAAGGGGTGTGGTGGAGGTGTGATGGTCAGTGGGTATGGCTGTAGTGTTGTGGTGACTAAGGGGTGTGGTGGAGGTGTGATGGTCAGTGGGTATGGCTGTAGTGTTGTGGTGACTAAGGGTGTGGTGGAGGTGTGATGGTCAGTGGGTATGGCTGTAGTGTTGTGGTGACTAAGGGGTGTGGTGGAGGTGTGATGGTCAGTGGGTATGGCTGTAGTGTTGTGGTGACTAAGGGTGTGGTGGAGGTGTGATGGTCACTGGGTATGGCTGTAGTGTTTGGTGACTAAGGGTGTGGTGGAGGTGTGATGGTCAGTGGGTATGGCTGTAGTGTTGTGGTGACTAAGGGGTGTGGTGGAGGTGTGATGGTCACTGGGTGCGGATGTGGTAGATATGCTGCTGTCTGTGTGAGCTATGGTCATGGTACTGTGATAGCCATTAGTTTCAGTTTCACTGACAGCACTTATGGGTCTGTGTGTGCTAGATGAAGCTGTGGTGCTGGGGATAATGGTTGTTTTCCTGTCATTCTCTGTATTTTCATTGCTGATGTTTGTGTCCAGAGCTGTTGTTGTAGCTAACTCAGGCTTGATAGTTGTGCCAAAGGTGCTGTTGCTGATAGCTATAAGAAGTTAGAGACACTAGGTTAGTCTGATGCCCAAGAGACCCAGAGAGATTTAGGTAGAAAGTAAAAGGAAGAAATTTTAGGAAGGGGGTGGGTGGAGAAAGCCCAAAGACACCAGATACTCCACCTTCCTTGAATCCATTGCAGGCCTGTAACTCCCCTCCATGTTTCTGCTTCTAGTTTTCTTCCATTGTTGCTCTGCTCATACACACACACACAAACACACACTTCCATATTTGGAACACTTCTCCTACCCTCTCACCCCCAGAAAACATTCTAGGTAAATTTAGCAGGACTCCTCACTGCCCGCTGCCTTGTCCTTTCCGCAGGACTTCCTCTCAGTCCCAGGTCGCTATGACCCCTTCTCCTTCCTTCACTTTGACCCCAGCTTAGAACCTCCCAACTCACCCTCACACCAGATTCCCTCCCCCATTAGCTCACTCTGCCAGAGGTAAAAACTAGCCCAGAGGCCATAAAAAATGGTATGAATCAAGCCACCCCTTCCCCTTCTCCTTTTTTCCTGCCCTCACCTGTAGGTACCAGGAACAATACAAGAACCAGGGTGGGTTGGATGCCCGGGGTCATGGTGGTAACCAACGGAAGAGAGCACTGAGCAGGCTGGGCCAGGTTCTGCCCAAAAGGCTGGGTCGGGCTCAGGAGCCCGCTGCTTTATACCGGTCCTCCGCCTGAGGCTCCGACAGCCAGAGCAGGCGACAGGTGACACAACCCCGCCCCCCAATCCCTCCTCCCTTCTATTTTTCCTTCTTCTCCTCCCCACACATTCCTCTGACCCCTCGGGTACACTGGGCTCCAGATCACTCAACCCTCTGACAACCTGTTTGTTTTCCACCTGGCGTCACCCCCATCTCCCCTCCCTTCCCCCACATAGAGGGGAGCCAGGCTACCTATAACCCCAGACCTTCTTTCCGGACCCTGAGGCAGTGCCTGGGGTGGGAACGGAGATGAAATGTGTTAGGTTAATACCTCTGGAACCACTAGGGTCCAGGGCCGCGGACGCTACATCACCTTCCAGCCGCTAGCGTCCCTGACTTCCTGGACTCAGATTCATTTAGAACCCCTCTCAGGTCATCCCTTGTTGGGCCCCCAGCAGAAAGATAGATTGAGTTTGGAATAGCAACCCCCATTTCCCGAAACAGCCCCACCCAATGCCAGCCCCTCCCTGTTCGTTCTGCACTGTAGATCTGACCCGACAGTCCCCGCCCCAGGGTGGCTTTTTCTGTATGCCTGGGTGCCTTCTGAGTTTTCTCACGAGTGCTTGGGGGCGGGGGGGGGGTGGGAGAGGTAAAGAAGTGGGGAGGAAGGAGGAAGTAAGAAGAAAGGAGAGTAAGATCTTTGGGGTCCTTCCAGCCCCATCCTCCAACTCTGCACGCATCAGAGGTAATAGGGCTATTCTGCCCCCTGGTGGTCATTTGGAGCCCTTCAAGGATTAGGGATGCGGTTGATGGTAGCCAGGTGGAGGGGAAGGGTGGAGACCTGATGAGTGAAGTGGGACGGTGGAGACGTAGTTGAAGAACAACCCGGGCATGGGAGAAGTACCTAAAGGAACACAAACCAACTCTGGATTTAGAGGCTAGAGAGCCCTGAGTGTAGATCCGTACGTAGTTACTACCTATAGGATCCTGCATGAGTCACTTCGTCTCTGAGATTCAACTTCCTTTTTTATAAAATAGGGCACGACAATCCTTGTGTTACCTAATTCGTGGGTTTGTTTTAAAAAGCAAATAAGATAATGTGTATGTAAGAGAGGTTTATTAAGGAAACCCTATAAATTATGATATCAGCATCAGCTATTGCTAGAATGATTTTAGCTTTCCGCTTCCTCCTTTGTGAAGGAGGAAGGAAAAAACCGAATTTCGAGCAGGAAAGGATCTCAGAAGCTATCTAGTGGGAAGGCAAAGGGAGAAAATAAGCATTTCTACAGCACCTACAATATGCCAGACACTGTGCTAAGCATTTTTCTTAAAAACAAACAAAAACCAACAAATTTCTCATTTGATACAACCCTGCTAGGTACCCAGAAAAAAAAACCGAATTGTTCACACAGGTAGTAACGAGCAGAGAACCAGGACCGGTATGATGCTTCCACCTTTGTCTTATTCCCCTTACAAGCATGTATGATGAGACTTAATCAAACACCAAGCAGTTATTAAAAACCAGCTCTGTGCCAGGCACAGGGCTAGATGCTGGAAATACAGTAACAAAAGCAGATAGCCCCTGACCTGAAAGAGCTTCCATTCTTATTCAAGAATTGACGTATCACAGAATCACAGAATTTTAGAACTGGGAAAGCTCTCGGAAGCTCTCAGTCCAACCAATTCCTGAAAGGATTCTTCTCTATAACATACAGAAACAGTAGCTGTCCAGCCTCCACTCCCAGGTGTCCAGGGGGAGGAGGTGAGGAACAACCCATAATCTCTTCAGGCTATTCATTCCCCTTTTGGACAGTTCTAATTGTTAGGAAGATTTTCTCGACCTCCAGCCTAAATTGTCTCCTTTACACATTTCATTCATTGGAATGGCACCTAATTCTTCCCCTGGGGTCAAAAAATAACAAATCTAATCTTCCTGGCACGAGAATATTTACATATACCCCAGTAGATAAATAGCCAAAGTATGTAAACAGACAGTTCTCAAGGAAAGAAATGATAGCTCTCTACCATCATATGGAAAAATTATCTAAATGATAAGAGAAATACAAATTAAAACAACTCTGAGGTTTCACCTCACACTCATCAGATGGAAAAAAGAGGATAAATGAGGAAAATTCTTAAGGGAATGTTAGAAGACAGGCATACTAATTGGTGGAGCTGTCAATTGGTCCAACCATTCTGGAAAACAACTTGGAACTATATCCCCAAAGTCACTAAACTGTGTATACTCTTTGACCCACAACACCACTAATGGGACTATACCCCAAGGAAATCAAAGAAATGAAATGAATCATATATACAAAAATATTTATAGAAATGCTTTTTTGTTACAGCCAAGGACTGGAAAGAAAAGGGGGTGTCCATAAATTGGGGAGTGGCTAAACAAATTGTGGTATGTGAATATAATGGAATGTTACTATGTTGTAAGAAATGACAAAAAGAATGGATTCAGAGAAACCCAGAAAAAACTTTTATAGACTAATGAAGCAGTATGGAACAGTGGATGGATTGCTGGACTTGTTGTTAGCAAGATCTGAGTTCAAATCCCACCTCAGACACTTCTAGCTATATGATCTGTTGTCCTCTGTGTATGGAAATGTATATGTTGATAACTTTTTTAGTTCATAATAAAATTTTAAAAAAAGAAAACTGAATTGGGGAGGGATTTTAAGACAATTGTACATCACCCTCAACCCCACTTCCACCCAAGTTTTCTCTTCTTAGGACCATTGGTGTGTCATAAATATAATACTGTTTGCAGTCAAGAAAACCTGAGTTCAAATCTAGCCTCAGATATTTACTAGCTGTATGGCCCTAGGTGAGTCACTTAACCTCTCCCTCAATTTCTTCAACTTTAAAATGGGGATCATAATAGTACCTACCTCTCAGGGTTTTGTAAGGATCAAATGTGGTTCTGTGTTTAGCTCAGTGTCTGGCACAAAGTAGGTACTATATATATGCTCATCTCCTTCTTCTCTTCCCCCTCTTCTCCAAAAACATAACCAGTTCTTTCAACCAGTCCTCATATGATATGGACTCAAGGCCTTCACCATTCCAGCTGGCCTCATCTAGACACCTTCCAACTTATTGGTGTCCTTCAGTGAAGTCTGATATGGCAAAGTACAGTGGGATTATCACTTTTTTTTTAATTTCAGGAAGCTACGTCCTCTTAACACAGCCCCAAATCACATTAGCTTTTTTAATTACTTCATCACAATGTTGGTATATATTGAACTCAAAATAAACTGAACTCCCCATATCTTTTTCAGAACCCCAGCTGCCTAACTGCGTCTCCTACTTCTTGTACTTAGGGAGTTGATTTTTTGTATCCAAGTGCAAAACTAGATTTATCCCTACTGAATAGCATCTTTTTAGATTCAGCACAATGGTCCAGCCTGTTGGGATCTGTCTGTTATCCAGTGTGTTAGTTATACCTCTCAATCTCATATCATATACAGATATAACAGACATGCCATCTAAGTTATTGTCTGAATTATTGATAAAAATGTTAAACACCATAGGGCCAAGCATAGATCCCTGTAGTACTCCATTAAAGACCTCCTGTCATATTGACATTGCACCATTGACAATTCCTCCTTTAGGTTGATCATTCAACTAGTTATTCATCTGATGGTGTTATTGTCTAGTCTACATCTCTCCACCTTCTTCACAAGTATACCATGAGATACTTTGTCAAGAGTTTTGCCAAAATCTAGATAAATTATATTTGAGACATTGCCCAGTTTAGTAACTGTCAAAAAGGTAATAGCCTAGGGGCAGCTAGGTGGCACAGAGGATAGAGCACCCACCCTGGGGTTAGAAAGACCTCAGTTCACATCTAGCCTCAGACATTTACTAGCTCTGTGATCCTGGGCAAGTCACTTAACCCTGATTGCCTCCAATAAAGGAAATAGCCTGACTTATTCTAGCTGAAGTCATGCTGGCTTTCTAATCATTGCTTCACTTTCCCATTTCTCTTAATAAGGTATACTCAGGGTCCAGTCATGATAAATGTTTAACAACCAGCAGGGCACATGTTTAAGTTTAATTTACATTATTTACATTTCTCTACCACTTTTTTTAAAAAGTCTATACAATCAATGAAAAAAATAAATCAAGCCTTAATTTGTAGTTATTGGCCTGTTTCCTAGGGGTAAATGTTCCCACTGAAAATTGACCAAGTTTGAGCTGGTTCCAGCATACCTGTTGGGTTCATCCCACCAAGAATGTGACACCAATGCTGAAATTTGAAGGAGCTAGGAATTCTAAGAAGGGAGGTAATGAGGAATTGCATTCTACATGAAGACAGTGTGTCTACAAAGGCACAGAGAAGAAGGAATGAATGTTCTGGAGGAGGAAGAACAAGCATGAAGGGGAAGAATGCAGGGTAAGCAAGAATGGCAGGTTAGATCAAGGCTGCGTAGAGCTTTACATGTCAAATGGAGATGTCTGTATTCTATCCAGAGGTAATACAGAGCTACTGCATCTTTTTGAGCAGAGCGCCAGGCCAGGCCTGGAGTCAGGGAGACTCGTCTTTGTTAAGTCAAATCTGGCCTCAGATACTAGCTATGTGACTTCGGGCAAGTTTGCCTCAGTTTCCTCATCTGTAAAATGAGCTGAAGAAGGAAATGGCAAACCACTTCAGTACCTTTGCCAAGAAAATTCCAAAAAGGGTCACAAAGAGTTGGACATGGTTCAAATGAATGAATGACAATAACATAGGGTCATAGAGTTGGAGTGGGAAGGGTTCTTAGAAGTCACTTAATCCAATGATTGAGGTGGAGAACCTGTGGCCTTGAGGGCCACAATGTCCTCAAGTGTGGCCCTTTGACTGAATCCAAACTTCACAGAACAAATCTCTTTAATGAAAGGATTTGTTCTGTAAAACTTGGACTCAGTCGAAAGGCTTGCACCCAAGGACCTAGAAGGCCACATGTGGCCTTGAAGCCTAGGGTTCCCCACCCCTGGTTGGACTCCAACTCCTTCAAACAATCAACCAACATGCATTTATTGAGAGCCTACCATATTCCAGGCACTGGGGAAACAATGACAAAAATTTAACAGTCTCTGCTCTTGAGGAGTTTACATTTTATGGAGGAGATAGCAGGTACATATATAGCTATATGAAAATAAATACAGGGCCAGCTAGGTGGCACAGTGGATAGAATACTTGCCCTGGAGTCAGGAGGACCTGAGTTCAAACCCAGCCTCAGACATTTACTAGCTATGTGGCCCTGGGCAAGTCACTTAAGCCTGATTGCCTGAAAAGAAAATAAGTACAAAATAGATAGAAGTGGGTTGGGGATGTTTGTCATGTTTCATTTTATTTTGGGATCAGGAGAAAGGCACTAGCACCTGGAGGTGGGGATCAGAAAAGACTTCATGAGCTGAATCTTTTACGGAAACTAGGAATTCCTGAGAAGGATGTCTAGTACAAAGGCATGGTAAAGGAAATGGAGTGTCATGTGAGGGACAGTAAGAGAGCCAGATTGGATTGTAAAGTGCATGAAAGGGAAACGTGTATGGAAGAAGGCTGTTTATCCTAAAAGTAATAGGGAACCATTGGCATTCACCAAGTGTGGAAGTGACCTGCTTAAGAGGAATGGATTGGAATAGGTTGAGACTTAAAAGAAGGATGATCAATTGGGTGACTATTGCAATAATTCAGGTGTTGAAGGACTGAACTACAGTGATGCTTATGTGAGTGGAGAGAGGAGCACAGTTGTGAGATGTTACGGAGGCAGCAACAATAAGATTTGGCGACTGAATGGAGATGACCGGTAAGGAAGCCTGAAGTTGAAGATGACACTGAGATTGGGAACCTGGGTCTCCGAGCAGTGGAACACTTGACAGTAATAATGCAGAAGTTTGGAAGAGAAGTAGAGAAGGTTTAGGGGTGGGGAGGGGACAGACATAATGAGTTCTGTTGTAGACATATTGAGCTTGACAGGTGTAGGAGACATCCAGTTCAAAATGTCCAGTAGAGAGTTTGTGATGCAGGAATGGAGCTCAGAAGAGAGGCTGAGATATGGATATATTACAGCTGGAAACCATCTGCACAGAGGACATAATTCAACTCATGGGAACTGATGAGACCACCAAGTGAAGAGAGCATAGAGAGAGAAGTAAAGGGTGTCCAAGAACAGAGTGCTGGAGTACATCCAACAGCTAGGAGGCATGATATGGATGACAAACCAGCAAAGAAAACTGTGAAGGAGTAGTTAGACAGGTAGACCCTTCCCCTCCACCAAAAAAAAAAAAAAGAGTAGAGTCATAGAAACCCAGAGAGGAGAGATTATGTTGGTCAACAGTGTCAGTTGATACAGAGAGTTCAGGAAGGATGAGGACCAAGAAAGAGCCATCAGATTTGGCAACTGAGAAAACCTGGGTAATTTTGGAATAATCAAATCAGTTATAGTACTCAGCACAGTGCCTGGTAGTGTGCTTAATAGAGGTTTGTTGACTTAAGAAGGGAGTCAAAGAAGAGGAAACAAAGTGTAGATAATTTTGCTTTGTTTCCCCTCCCTTGTCATGCCATTCCCCCTCTCCCCTCAGTCTGACTCAGAAAGGGAGAAGAGATATAGGAGATAGACTGAGGGGATAGTACGATCTAGTTAGTGTTTTTTCAAGGCTGGGGAAACTTGAATGTGTTTGTAGGCAGCAGGAAAGGAATCATGGCACAGGAAGAGACTGAAGCCTAAAATGAGAGAGGGGATGATAGCAGGGCAATCTGCTGGAGAAAAAAGTTTGAGTCCCTGAAGAACTAGCCATGTTAAGTTTGGGGTTTGGTTTTATTTTATTTTGTGGCGAGGGAGAAGATACCACCTCATCATAAGAGACTGAAGTAAAAGACAGAATGGTGGATGTTACTAATTGATTGTGAGATACAGAAAAGGGCAGGCAAGGGAGCTCATAGGAGACAACCTCTCTCTTTTCCGTGGAGAACAAGGTGAAATTCTACACTGAAAGGACAAGAGGAGAGGTGGTGTGAGAGATTTGAGAGGTGAGGAGTAAGATAGAAAATCATTTAGGGAGCAGTAAAAGAACTGACTGCCTTGCAGCAGCAAGGGCTCCCTCGAAATTGGATAACACAAATTTGTAGGGGATCCATTCAGCACGATTTTGTTTTCCTCCCTCTATGTTAAGAGACATGCAAGTAGGAGAAGAGGCCAACGGTAGCATTGTCTGTATTTGGTAAAGCACGAGCAGCAACAAGAGGAGAGACTCAAGAGTAGAGAATAATAAAGTGTTGGACTGAATAATTAGAGGTTCAAGATTGGGAAGGGAGGAAAGTAAAGCAAGGAAGGAGGGATTAGAGGTCACTACAAGAAGGAAGAGTTAGGTTTAGGAGGAGTAACGCATAGGGAGAGATGAAAATGATTGCAGAACAGAAACTGGGCTCTTGAACACAGTAGTGAAACACATGTTCATGTTGGCAAGGTCAATCATATACATACCTGAAATGGAGTGAAGGATCATGGGAGTTAAGCAGACTGAGGAACTGGAGGGCTTAGGGTGTTTGAAAGACCATCAACATGAGGGTTAAATTCTACTAATGTAAGGGCAGGAGAGAAAGATTGTGAGCCAGGTACTGCTTTTTTCTTTTCTTTTCTTTTTTTTTAGTTTTCAACAATCACTTCCATACCCTTTTGACTTTTAAATTTTTCTCCCCTGCCCTTTCCCCCTCCCTCCCCAAGACTGCAGCACAATCTGATATAAACTCTATATATACAAACATATTTTCACATTAGTCATGTTTGTAAGGAAGAATTAGAACCAATAGGAGGAACCACAAGACAGGTACTGAACTCTTAAGAATGACTTAGGGAAAGATGGAGGGGAGCAGCAGATAATAACAGTAGATAAGACGCTAGAATGTGGATTGGGTAATAAGTCTGGATTTTGTGAAGCTCAAGAGCAGAACAGAAACTGGGCCCCATATGGGTCAAATAACTTGTCCAAGGTCACACAGGGTTGTTGAGCAGCAGAGTCAGGATTTGAACCAAGGATCTCAAGAAATTCAGAGTTCTTAAAAAATTTTTTTTTTAATCAGCAAGTCAATCTTGTCTCCCTCCCACTCTACCCCCCTCCCTGAATTGAGAACAAAAGAAAACAAAATCATAAGCATGTATCATCAAGAAAAACAGTATGTTCCCTCAGGATGCCTCTGGAATTGTGATTAGTTATTGCACTGATCTGAGTTCCTAATTCTATCAAAGGCGTTTTTCTTTACCATATTGTCATCATATAAATTATTCTGCTGGTTCTGGTCACTTTACTCCACGTTAGTTCAAGTAAGTTTTGTCAAGTTTCTTGAAACCATCCTCCTCCACTCCTTCATTTGGTCATGCTTTCAAAAGGAGGTAGGAGGCTTCAGTGGATGGAGTTCAGGCCCCCCTGAATTCATGTATGACCTCAGACACCTACTAGCTGTGCGATCCCGGGCAAGTCATTTCACCGGTTTGTCAGTTTCTTCCTGTGTAAAATGATCGCAACAGCAGCACCTACCTCCCAGGGTTGTGAGGATCATACGAAATAATAAATGTAAAATGTCTGCTTTGCACACTTGCGTAGCAAGCACTACATGAATGTTAGCTATTATCATTTCTTACAGCACAATGATATCGGTCATATTCATACACCACCACTTCAGCCGTGCCTCGATTGACAGGCGCCCTCTCGATTCCTGTTCCCCACCCCCTCAAAAAGAGCTCTAGGTATTTCTGCACACCCTAGTTGGAGTCTGTTTTATTGAGGACTAACCCCTCTCTTAATCTGCCCCGGCCTCTACTTCCCGTTTCTGAGATCTTTCCACTGCGGGGAGCGGCGGGGAAACACCGTAGGAAGACCCTCGGGCATGGATGGAGACCGGAAGCAAAGCCGGGGAAGGGAAGAGAAGGGAGACTGGGGGGGACAGGCGGTGCAGGGCCTCGGGTTGGACGCTGTGGACAGGGCACGTGGTGGGCGTGGGCGATGGGCTGGTGGGGGCTGGAGGTGCGCCCCAAGGCTCGTAGCCCAGTGAGAGGGGCGAGCAATCAAAGGGAAAAGAGTCCGGACGGAGCGGTGACATCGCGAGACTTAGCGGGGGAGGGGTCCGGGAGAGGGGGGGGTGTGGGGGGAGCGGGAGCTAAAGGAAGCCGGAGGTGCCCCTCCCCCCTCACACTCCATTCTTCCCCGTCCCCAATCGAGGGAACTAGAACTCTGGGTGGGCGGCCCCGACCTCGGCCCCAACCTCTCACGTTACCAAGAGACAGCCATTCAGCCTGGTTGCTGGGACACGCGTCACCATGGCTACGGCTCCGCGCCGCACAGTCGGAGTATTTAAAGGGGAGGCGCGCAGAGCGCCTGGGCGTCGGACAGCCGCCGCCCTCGATACTCGGTGCTTGGGCTGCGGCTCTTCCTCCCGGCCTCTGCACGCACATAGTTGCCCTTCGACCTGGTCCAAGCAGTCCACGCTGGACATCTCTTCGCCGCTGCTCTCCGTGCTGAGAGTCTACCTCCTGCTCTTCCCAGCCCGGCCCAGCTCCGGGGGAGCGGGGACCCCGGGCCCCGGGCGGGCGGGAGGGACGGGACGTGGTGCAGTGTTGTTCTTTCCCCGCCAATATTGCACTCGTCCCGGCCTCCGGCCCCCCCGGCCCCCCGGCCTCCCCCTCACCCCGAGCAGGGCAGCCTGGCCTCTGACCGCTGAACCGAGGAGACCTCGCCCGGACGGGCGCCGCCCGCAGTGAGTCCCATCAGCCTCCATCCTCCCCGCTGCACCCCACGATCCAGCTTGTTCCCATCCTGCCCCTTCCTTGTCCTCTGCCCAAGTTACAGTCTCTGTAGTCTTACCTCGATCGAGTCCCCACATATCCCAGTTTACCAACTTCTTTCCCTCCCTCCTTCCCACTGGGCTATCCACTCTTTATCCACTCTTTCTTCTTCGGGGCCTGATTCCCTCCCAAAGAAGCAAATGCACCGGGCTGGGTAGAAAACAAGAACTTTATAGAAATATTTTTTTTCCTGAAGGGGGTGGGGGTGGGGGGGAAGGGACGGAACCCAAGAGACATCTCCAAACTTCTCACACACTGAGCAGTTGGATCCCCGACCCATCTGGAGTGGAAGGAACGGGGCGGAAGAGATCTCATGCTTAGCTGAGAGTTTGGAAAGACTCATCCCCTGAACCTCCAATCTGGAACCAGGGGGTCTTGACTAGATCCTGGATCTTCCTGGAGCAACCCTCACACCCTTCCCTGAAGCAACTGCCTCCTGAATGGCTCAAAATCCTCAGGCACTGTGTCTGGAAGGGTTGAAAATAGGGGAGATGTGGGAAGTCAGAGAGACCACTGACCAATCTCTGCACTCAGGGATGACCCTAAGACTAAAAGGCACCCTACAAAGAACCACCATCCCCTTCTCCAAAGGAAAGACTGAAAGAAACTGAGAATTGTCCCCCTCCCACCCTTTCCCAATTCCAGGACCCCATTCTTGTTCTGTGTTCCCATTTAGCTTTAGATCTGGGGTAACATAAGATTGAGAAGTACTAGGTATATGGGTTGAAAGGCACCAGGGGCAGGTGGGGAAATTCTGAATCCCATTCCCCCTTTCCCAGTTCCAGGGACCTCACCATTGCACCGATACTGGAGATTAGACCAGATGATGTTTTCTTGGGAGAAACAGAAGACACCCAGGCGGCCCCCCCGCATAGATGTATCAATGATCACCCCAGAATCTGCCACCAACTGGGGACCCTCATAGAGCTTCACCCTGCCCAGGGGAAGGAAATTCATGAGTTTTGGGGTACCTCTGGACATTGAATTGTTACCAAGCCAAAGTTCTCATTCGATCTCCTGCCAGTCCCTCATGATCTCATCAGACTTGAGAGAAGAGTGGAGGAGGGGGAAAAGAGGAAGAAGGGGGTTGTTCTCAGGCCTGGGGCCCCCAGCTCATTGTCCATCCCCCTTTGCATCTCAAAGCCCCAGCCGCATTCCAAGCAGGGATTGAGTTGCCATGGCGATGGGCACAATGGGCAGGGGGGTGAAGTCACCCTCTTCCCAGGCTCCAGTTCCCCCCCCCCCACACACACACACAGCTCCCCTGCTCTGGCCCCCCACAGGCCCAGGCACCTTAAAGGGCTAGGGACCTGGGGTGGGGGTAGAGGGAAGTACACACAAAGCTAGCTACTTGGCTACGGTGAGTAATGTTTCTGTTTGGGCAAGTCTCATCCACTTTCCGCTTCTTTTTCTGACTTCCAGGGTTTCCTAAGGTCAGCAGTTTCATCTCTTCTTTTCCCTCCCTACCTCACTGAGTCTAGGTCTAATGCTAACAAGTGCTGTCTGAACTGAGCCTTGTGTGGAAGTTGGGTTATGTAGACTTGGCTGCGGGCTGAGTTTCCTAACAGGGGTTAGGGTTTACTGACTGTTAGTGTTTGCTAAGGAAGTATAAGTCAGAGAGGTCCTGTGGGAAGAACTAAGCAGGAACAGAGGTGTTAACATTAAACATTGGGCTGGAAATTAGTAAAGCTGGAGTTCCCTCTCTGGCTGTTAAGCTAACTAGCTACATGGCCTTGATTTCCTTATCTTTGAAAGGGGTATGATGAACTTAGATGATAACTAAACTCCCTTTCATGTCTACAATTATAATTCCAGTTTGCCCAGGGTGGGCAGGGCCAACTGGCTGAGGAGGTATGACAAGTTGCCAGCTTGTGCCTAGCAAAAGAAAAGGGGCTGTATGGTAGATGATAATGTAGGGCTCCCAGAGGAGGGGCTTTATCTCTTCTTCCCTCACCGGATGTATCCAACTTGAGGTCTGTGAAGCAGCTGCCACCGATAGGAAGTCTTGTCCCGCCAGCCCACATTTCGTGGATCTGTCCACAGTAGGCGAACTTGCTCTGGTGTGTGGCCTGTATGCCACAGGGCATTTCGGAGGTGCTCACCTGGACCAGACACTGACTTTACTGCCTGAGAGAGGGAGTAGAGGGAAAAACAATGGGTGTCATAAATTTGAAGGGCAAGGAAGACATGTCAGAAGAATCACTTGGGGAATAGAGTATTGATCATGGAAAGAAAATGGACTAGGAGGCATTGAGAAAATAGGACTAGGGGTTTCTGGGATCTATTTCCAAATCATAGGTAGAGCTGGAGAGGGGGATGAGAAAGGGACAGGGAAGGGAGGGGCCATAGGCCAACTGCAGGAAGGTCTAGGCTGCCTAGTCCCTCAGTTTGAAAGGACAGGTTGGAGGACCTTGAGCTGTAGGCCAGGTTGGGCTACTGCACGGAAGGGTGTAGCCTGCCAGTAAGTTTGCTCTGTCTGCTTCCACATCACTACGTAGAAGCGGCCACTATCTTGGTAGCTGAAGAGAAAACCAGCATAGTCATCATCTGTCACTGTATTCACATGGAAGGTGCCCTCGAAGTCTACACCATTGAAGGCTGTGTACCCTGGGGTGAGGGATGGGGGAGGAGAGGAGAAGAGAGAGATATTTCCTTACTAATGGTGACTTGCCCCAATAGACCAGCAGAAATCAAGACTTACAGGAAAGTGGTGGCAGAAAGAGGTCACTAGGCACTACCATGGAGTTGGGACTAGAGATATGCCACTTATTGCATTACCCTGACGTTATCAACCTGACTCCTCTGACTTTCTCCTTTGCCCTCTAATTCCCCTTCCTTCTCTTATCCATACCTCCCTTGTTTCTTTCTTCACCCCAGCCACCTGCCCAGCTTCATGACTACCCTCTCCCAGGCTGTTGAAAAGAATGGCCACTACCTACCAACAGCCAGGCCAGGGTCACTGTTCATAGTCTGAACGATTTCCATACCCTGTGGAAGAGAAGAAACAAGGCACTTAATCCTGGTGTTCCCCTTTCCCTGCCTTTTCAGGCTTATGAAGCCTGAGGAACTCAGGAACCCCACTAGGGATATCTACCTGGTTGAGTACAACCCAATTTGGGTCAATCTGGGCATCCCCCTCAGGATCCAGGACTACAGTCTGATAAGCTCGGAAGTCAGTGAGTGTCACTTCAGCACTCTCAGGACACACATCAAGGAGATCAGCCACCGCATCGTTGTCAAAGTCATCCTCACACACGTCCCCCACACCATTGCCTAAGCAGATATGATTCAGGGCATAATACTTCCTACTCTCTGAGCCATACCATTGTGCCCTCCCCAAACCCTGCCTCTGCATCGGACCCAGGTTGGGCATGCATTCCCCCAAGTTCCTTCCATTTTCCCCCTCCCCATTCTCAAGCATAGAAGGGCTTGTATTTATCCACTCTTAATGTCCCAGGAAAGCTAACTTGTAATAAGATCTATACTGAACCAAGTCCTCACCATCTGAGTCCTTCTGGTTGGGATTAGGCACAAGCCTACAGTTGTCAGGACCAGGGGGCACATAATCTGGGACCCCGTCATTGTCATCATCTCCGTCACACTCATCACCCTGTCCATCATTGTCTGAATCAAGCTGGGAGCTGTTGGGTAGCTGGGGGCAGTTGTCCTTGGTATCCTGGTGCCCATCACCATCACTGCTCATTAGAGAGACAGCACTTGGTTAAGGCCCCCACAGAGTACTATATCCTACATGCTTTCCACTCCTCTGTTTGGGATTTCTCTGAGCTCAGGCCTTCCCTGGTTCATTTTCCATCCCTCCCACTGCAGTTAGAAATGAAGATGATGAAGTCCTATGGGAAGCAGCTGGTTTTAAGGGCAGCAACAAAACGAGAAAGGATGAAAAACAAATTCTAGGAATTATTCTCAGCTCAGCAATGTTAAGAAAGGATTAAAACTGAAGAATGAGAAAATTTGAAAGGACCTTGAAGAAAAGAGGAGAATCCCCCAGGAGACCTATCTGTTGGTCAAGACCCTACCTGTCTTCGTTCGTGTCACAGACGTCCCCTACCAGGTCACTGTCTGCATCTGTCTGAGAGATAGGGGCCTGTTTTCACTTCTTGCCCTGGCTAACCCCACTAAGCACTGGCCCCCTTCCTTGTTTTCTCCAGGCAAGAGGTTGACTTTGTTCTAGCCCCAGCCTCTGCTCTGCCCATATACCCCATATCCCTTTCCCTCTCCCTTTCCCCTGTACCTGGGTGGGATTACTCATTTCCGGGCAGCTATCACAAGCATCCCCCACCCCATCCTCATCTCGATCTGTTTGAAGGGGGTTAGGGACCTTTGGGCAATTGTCCAGCCCATTAGGGATTCCTAGAGGAGGGTCAAGGGAAATACAAAGTCACCTCAAAACTGAACACACTCCCTCCCCTGACACAAGCAAATGTCTCCAAGCTATCTCCCACCCCAGAAGAACCATGTACCTGTCTCTTTGGCTAGTGAGTGAAGGGCTTTCCAAGGCTAATTTCCACCCTGGCTCCAATACTTCTCATTTCCTGTATCTTAGATACCCTTCCTTTACTCCTTTCTGTCCCCCTCCCCCAAATCTATCACTATCCCTTATTAAACATCAATTACAAGATCAACCCAAACACACTCACTCTCCCACCATTGTACCAGTCCTCCACACTGTGAGTACAAGAATTTCCATTACTGTCATTCTCAGATACCCACCGCACCTGAGCCTCTCCAAATTGTCCCCACTGGGGCTGTCATCACAGGCCTCCTTCCCATCCCCCTTCCCTCAGTTCTTTCCTCCTTCCTTCTTTCTCTTCTCCCCTCCCTGTCATTCCTAGGCAAAGTGACACTCCCCACCCCCTTTTCTTTCTGAACCTCCTCCGCACCATCCCCATCCACATCGTTGTCACAAGCGTCCCCTTCCCCGTTGCTGTCTGTGTCCTTCTGGTCATTGTTAGGTACGTTGGGACAGTTGTCACAGGCATCACCAAATGAATCTGTGTCCGAGTTCTGCTGGTCTTTGTTAGGAAACAGCCGGCAGTTATCCTGGAGGGGACAGGAGGAAGGGTTGAACCTTTGCTAACCCATAGACCCCAGCCAGGGCTTGGAGCACTACCACAGGACAGACACTCTGGGGCTTGCTAGTCCTATTGCTTCTTGTTCCAGAGCCACTGCCCACAAACTCAACCCTCAGCACCCTCTTCTGCCCCAGCCTCCTCAGTCCCTTAGTCACCAAGTTTGATTAGGCCCTTTTTCTAGTTGTTGACAGTAAATCACAAGATTATAAAATTCAGAACTAGAAGGAACCTAAGAGACCATTATATTCAACTTCTTTATCACCCAGATGAGGAACTCAGGCCCAAAGAAAGTGTGCTCATGGCCACAGAAGTATAATTGGAGGAACCCACATTTTTCAACTCAAAGATGAGAGAGGTCAAGAACAGTATTAGTGGAAAAGAACAAGGAAGTGGGATATGTTTGGAGGAACAGAACATAAAGGGGCAAGTAGAGATGATAAAGGATGAGGCAGTGAAAAGACTGGAGGGACTGAAGGCCCAGGAAGCAGGGACCAAGAGATAAGGAGCCCAGAGGAACCTCCACATTCTTGATTCCATCACCATCAGCATCGTCATCACACTGGTCACCCACTCCATCGTTGTCAGCATCCTCCTGCCCAGAATTGGGTGTCAGGAGGCAATTGTCCTGAACAGGAAGGAGAATAATGAACTTGAGTAGGGTTTTAGAGTTCACAAAGAGTTTTCACATCCATTGTCTGATGTAACTCAAGGCAGGTCAGCCATTATGATCTGTAGCCTTTTTTTTTTTTTAGGCAATTGGGGTTAAGTGACTTGCCCAGGATCACACAGCTAGTAAGTGTCAAATGTTTGGTCTGAGGCTGGATTTGAACTCAGGTCCTCCTGACTTCAGGGCCAGTGCTCTGTCCACTGCACCACCTAGCTGCCCCATGATCTCTATCTTAACCAATGAGAAAACAGGCCTAGAGAGATATATCCAAGGCCACACAGCAGGTAATAAAGATGAGACTGGAACTCAGACCCCAATCCCAACCCCAACCTCACCATACCATGCTCACCATACATACCTGCTTACAATGTTTGTTGTTATCCATGCAGGGCAAGGCCTGGTCTGGGTAGCCATCAATGTCAGTGTCTGGACCACAGACATTCCCATTCCCTGCCCACCCTATGTTGCACTAGGATGGGATGCAGAAAAATTAGGGTTTCAGATGGAGATTTCCAGAAGCAGTAATTTATATTTGAAATGTATAAAGAATAGTAACAGTATTGTGATCATGATCCTTATCTTACAAAATAGAAAACAGGCTCAGAGAGGTGAATTTTCTAGGATCTCACAGTTAGAATGTGTCAGAACTGGACTTTGGAATCCAGATCTCTCCTGAATCACTTTTACCCTAAAGCTCCCTTTTGCCCTGCAGACACACCCTTCTCTCCTATCTTATATCCAGATCTTTCCCTCTCCCAGACCTATCCTTACTACACATCCTACCCCCTTTCAGCTCCCAATCCTTAGTCCCCTCCTTTTCCCCCACAGTTGCATTATTCTCTCTTTCTCCCTCCCTCTGGCTTACCGAACAAGACACAGCACCATTTCGCTCGAACAAACAGTGAGCATGGACATGGCAGGGGTTGTGTGCTGGACTTCGACAGGCCCGGGCTGGGAGACAGCCCTGGCTCTGGTTACCCAGGAAACCTGAACGGCATGGGCCACACTTGAAGGAACCCTAAGAGTAAAGGATTGGCAGGAGCATCAGTTGGTAAGTAACCGTACATTCACTGTCAGGCATTTGTGTAGCAGGGGAACATGGTGTTAATTCACCAAGATGAGATAAAAGGATATTATACTATTCTGGTAGGAGCAGGAAATTGGAAAAAATGAGACTTCCCACTGCCTCTATAAGTTCTAAAGTTCAAAAAAAAGAGATGGCACCTTGGAAACTCCCATGAAGTAGGCAGATGGGAACAATGGAAAATTAGTATTCTTTTCTTCTCTGCCACCAGTAATAATAACATTTTCTTTCTCTCCATCTGTCATTTTAAGGCTTACTATAGAGCACATTCACATATCTCTAATAAAAATAATAATGATAACTAACATTTATATAGTGCCGACTACATGCCAGGCACTTTGCAAATATTATTTGGTCCTTACAACAACCCTGGGAAGTTGGTGCTATTATTATTATCATCCCCATTTTATAGATAAGGCAAACAAAAGTTAAGTGACTTGCTCGGGTCACACAGCTAGTATGTATTTGAAAGTGGATTTGAACTCACATAATGATTCCAGGCCCAGTGCTCTATTTACTGTGCCACTTCGCTGACCTTCATAAGAACCATATTACAAAGGTATGACACATGGTCTTATTCACATTTTGCAGATAGAGAAACTGAGGCTCAGAGAGATTAAGTGCCTTGCCCATGGTTACACAACTCAAATGTATCAGAAGCAGAGTATGAAGCCAGGTTTCTCCTGACTACAAATCTGTCATCCTCTCTTACACGGTGCTGTGTCTCACCAACTCACCACAGTATTTGTGCAGACAGAATTGGGGTCACATCCACCATTGTTGCCGTCATTACATTCATCCACGTCATTGCAGACCTGAAGGAACCAAGGGGTTAGATTTAGTGAGACCCAACCAGCCATTGCTCTCAGCATCTAAAACAAAGGATAACGCATTGGGAGGCAAAGGCTGAGGTACAGTCAGGGGAGAAAACTTAGGCACTTGGATAGTTTCCAAACCATTCAAATAAGTCAATAAGTCCTGTCTAGGTGATTTCAGGAGGCCAATGCTGTAACCCCTGGATAAGCTCCCCACCTCAGCGCTGAGCCATATGGTCCACATCCCTAACCTGTTTGCTGGCACGAGCATAGTCAATGCCCACACCAGACACCTGGGTGCCTTTGTACCCTCGAGGACAGGTCTCACAGTGAAATCCTGGCATGGTGTTGATACATTTGGAGCCTGGAAAGCAGGGATCCGCATGGGCACACTGAAGGAAAGGACAGAAGGAGGCTTGGCTCAGAATCCTCTCAGGGAAACTGGACATCATCCCCACCTTAGATAAGTTGCCCAGAGCCTTTAGACCTCTCCAAACTCAATACTCCACATTCTTCCCTATTCCTTTGCCTCCTCATGCATCTAGCCTCGTTCTGTATTCTTTTAATCCTGTCCTTTTAGCTCCTGAACCCCATAATCAGCCCCCTTCCAATTCCTCCAGTCTTCTGCTTTTTGCACCCAAACTTTTTTCCTATTTCTCTGGTCTTTCTCACTCAGTTCCTTCATTCTCTCCTCTGTGTCATTCAAATATCATCTGTGCTCCTACCCTTTCCTGGTTTTCTTATCCCTCCTACTAATTGTTCCAGTTCCCTCTGTATCCCTTCAACATCTACCCCATCCCCTTCAGTCCCCTTCTTTATCCCTTTACCCTTTAGTCCTCTTATCATCCTAGTATTTCCCTTCCCTTTTTTCTTATGTCTTTCATCATTTATTTCCCCACTCTTCCCTTTGCCATCCTTAGCTTTTTCCCTCTCACCTCATTTATGTCAGTACAGTGGGTGCCATTGCCCTGAAGACCAGGGGGGCAAGGCCCACACCGGTAGCCTGGGTACTCGTAGACCTCCATGCAGTCCACACCACGGAAGCAGGGACTTGGGCTACAGTGGGAACGTTGCTCGTGGAAGCCTGGGGGATGGGCATCATCAGGAGCCACCAAGAGGGGCACCATGGGGTGGAGGGAAGTTGAGAGGATTGAGGGGAAACAAAGGAGACCAATGGGCACAGAGCTGTGTGAGATGGGTAGCAGGATTGGAACCACAGGAGCATGAAGGACAGGGGCAGAGGAGCTGGAGGAGACACAGCAGCCATACCTTGGTCCCTCCCCAGGACCTCCCACTCACCGCACACCTGACACTCCATGATGGTGTTTCTGATCAAGGACATCTCCTTAACCTGAAAAAAAAAACCAGGATGGGAGGAATGGTCAACACTGGCACATCCCCACTTCGTAATCCTCTGGTCCCAGCCTCTAACCTGGTCCCGGATGTCCTCCCGAAGCTCTACCAAGATCTGGTTGAAGAGGGTGAGTTGGGTAACTAGTGCCTTAGTCTGTTCACCTGTGGAGAAATGGGATGGTATCAAAAGTCTCAAAACTTGTGAGCATCAGGCATATGTTGGTCACTGGATCACCCAAGATACACCCGAGGTGCTTTTGGGACCATGGCCTCCACCCAGAAATATAACTTGGGTATTAATTTATCCCTTATTTTTTAATCCATCCAGACCAAATGGGCCCAACTACTGATCACACACATACACATACACACACACACACACACACAATGATCTCGCCTCATGCATCGCCAGTGCCCACATCATCACCCCTCTTTGCTCACCTAGGATAGAGTGAAGTACTCCAGTCACTAGAGGAGAGAAGACAACATAGTAAAAAGATAGAACCATCATGGGATAGCACATCTAAAAAAGGGACGGAGAAAGCAAGAGAGAATGGATTGGAAAGACGGGCATGTGAACATACAAGAAGTACTGGGAAAGCTGAGTTCAGATCATGACTTATGAGGCTCTGAAAGGACAGAACTGGGCCTAGGACACAGCACCTTACTTGGGGTAACTGCCTAAATCCCTATACTTTGGGGGGCTCCACTCGCTACAGGGACCAGGCAGCTGGAAAGTTACTAAGGGAAGCAGATGTCAAAAAAAGAGGAGGAGAAGAAGGCAGCAATGGTATCTGACCAGTTGATGTTTAAAAAAAAAAGATAACATTTATGGTTATATAGACTCATTATCACCAAAATATCTTTTCCTATGTCCCTATTGGCTTTCACATTTCCCATATCAAGTTTGATATTGCCCTTTCTTTTAAAATTCTTTTCTCCTTCTAAGTTTCCTTTGGTATTCATTATAACCTAATGCCACTTGAATAAAAATGTTCGAGAATAAGAACCACAGAGGATAATTTGCCTTGGGCCCCACACCCCCTAGATGTAACCCTTTTAAGGTTATAAAGTCAAAAATAAAGAGATCACAGAGTCAGAAACCCATGGAAAGGGAAAGCAGGAGAGCTAAATATCAAGGGAGTTGTGGGTCAAGGGAATTGTCGATCAAGAGGTCCAGAGTCCATGAGAGTCAAGGATCAAAGATCCAAAGTCAGTGTATCACCTGCATTATGAATGGACTCCTCATCCCCTTGGAATGGACATTCACTCAGTGCCCCGACTCGGGCCATTGATCCCCCCAGAACCATTTTCATGGACTCTATGAAGCCCTGTCAGGACAGGAAGAGAGCAAGACTTTAGCCATTGGTTCTCATTTTGTTGCTTTCCCCCACACACACACACCAAAGTCCTCTCTCTACTCACCTGCATTCTCAGATAAGCCTTCTGGCCAGTCCGAACCTCTAGCCCATCAATTTCAGCAGGAGGAATAGGGGCCAATGCGGGGAGCCCAGCATGCTGATCACCTAGCTTACAGTCCACATAGAGCTGTAGAGAAGGACTAGGCCGGGAAGGGCCACGGAGGCGCAATAGGGCAGTGTGAGTACGTCCATCTGCCAGGCCCACTTGCTGTAGGTTCACGGCATGTACTTTCCCATCCTCCCGCTGGTACCGGACCAACACTGCCCAGAAAGGGTAGGGTCAGTATGTGCTACAGTTTTCCCCTCCAATAGTGAACAGTGGTTAAGTGTTACTTGGGCATCAGATTGCCTTTTAGAGCTGCCAACGTTTGAAGGTTAGAAATTCATTCTCTTCTCCCCCCCCCACCTTTGCCATCAGACTTCTGCTTCCGCTAGGAAGGTGAGAATGAGGTTCTGGACCCACTGAACCCTACACTTCCCCACCACCTCCAGGGATCATGATATATATATCCCTCCGAGACATGAAAGCCCCCCAACAAAAGAGGTCTTTCTCCTCTTACTCCCCAGTCTTCATCCTGCTATTTGAATATTCTCTCTCTTGGGCATTTGAAATGCCCCTGGATGACCCTGGGAACTTATCAAGAAGGTACTCAAGACTGATCCCTGGCCAGTCAGACAACATTGTTCCCCAGTAGGACATAAAGGAGCATAGAGGCTGGGTTGAAAATACTCAATGTAGATCAAATGTATCCGCCACAGGTCACCCTAGAGTGGGAAAGATGGTGCCCAAGCGTTACCTTTGTTGATCTTGCCTACGACAGAGGCTTCTAGCCAACGAGTGTTGTCACGGCGAGAGTAGAGGCCGAAGAGAACACCACCCTGTTTGGGAGGCAGTCGGAAAGTAGACAGGAGGTAGATATCTCCAGCTGTCAGTAGGGCTGTCCGGATTTTCTCTGCCATGGCCACCATCTGCCGAGACTCACCCATAGTCAGCAGGTCAATCACTGCCAGAGTAGAATGCACCAGAGTTAGAGTCTGGCTGCAAGTGCAAAAGTACAGACTCCATCTTTAGAGATCCTCAGCCTCCTCCTGGGCTCCTCTGGGTGCTGCTGGCAAGTGGAGCCAGAGGTTGGTACCCTCTTAAAAGACATTTCCCTCTTCTGTTACGGGTTCTGGTTGCAAATTGGAATACCAAACCCAGAGGTGAAAGAAATCCAGAGATATTTCCAGTAGGTGGCGCCAAGGAGCCACTATCCCAAAACCAGGGAAAAGTGGGCACCTGGCGCACACTGTGCTAAATTGTATTTTCTCCCCATAGTTGGCTTTCAGTTCACCCTGCATTTTGGTCCCCTCCTGTCCTGGCTCTCTGGCGTTCAATACAAGTATTTAAGGTGAAGTATAGTTGCTCCATGAAATCTCCACCAAGCTATCTGGTCAGCCTCCACCTCCCACTAGAGAGATCCAGGACCACAGCTCCTTCAGCTGCTATGTCCTGTGGCTAATCTGTGGTTTCTACTCAAACTGAGGAAAGAATCTGCATCTGTGTTGTCTTCCCCACCCCCATTCCCCACCTCTCCCACACCCATGGACACAGCCCATCCTACCACCAGACCTCCCGGAGAGTAGGGACCTCTACCTTCCCCTTTCTCAGGAGCAACCAGGACCACAGGGACAGAGTGGTGCAGTAGATGGACACGAGGGCTAATCTCTGTCTGCACCAGAGTCTACCTTCAAAATGCTCTCCAAACTCCTTGCCGGTATTCATAGATTCTAAAATGTCACCTTACAGGCAATCAATTCCTGGTAACCCCTGAGCTTCCTGCCCTGGCATCATACCTGGCCTTAGCTGATGCCCCTCTTTTACCCATCAGCTCAATCTCTCAATTCTAGTTTAATTCTCTCCTCTCCATCTCTGGCCCCTGCTTCACGTCTCCGCCACTCACACGTTCCCAGCTCCTTGAGTCAGGAGCATGAAGGGTTTGGGAGATTGGCTGGGAAGGGACAAAGGGTGTAGGGGCAGGCTTACCCTGAAGGTCCTGACTAGCAGAGGCAAAGGAGCAGAGGAGGAGAAGAGCCAGGGGCCCCCGAAGTTCCTGCGTCTCCATGCCGATGAGCCGGCTCACAACCCCAGGAGCTGGGAGGGGAAAGGCAAGGCGGAGGGAGGGGAGGGGAGGGGGGGGCGGAGGAACGGAGCAGGGGGGAGCCAGCGGGGCGAGGGAGGGGGGCAGGAACAAAGAACTGCCAATCAACCTTGAGGCATCCCCAGCTCTACAACTCCAGGAGCTCTGGAGGAAGAAAACCAGAGGCCTCTCAGCTACAAAGTTCTTGCTCACCTCTCCCGCCAACGCCTTGGCACTGTCTCCCAGAGTTTTCACTTTCTCCCTCACATATATTTCTGGGGAATCCCACCCTCCCCAGTGTTCCTATCACGATGGAGAATGTAGATATATCTCTTAGCCAAGCTTTTTAGAAGGTGGGAGTAGCTAGCGGGGAGATAGGGGGAAGCTAATGCTAGAGAATCTGTGGGCATTATTCCACTCCTGGCGTGAGAATACGCCAGGGCAACGGCAGTGACTAGGCTGCCTTAGGGATGCTTACAAGCTGAAGGTTATTAACCCACCATGTCAAGATGCGGGAAAAGGGAGAGGGAACACTGATGATTCCTATGTTTCTCTCTCTTCCTTAGTGTCCTTAATGCCTGGACAAGTTGGAGCCTAGAAGGGTGGGTACAGAAGAAGCCGACTCGGGGTGGGGGTGGGGGACTTATAGAAGTCGAGAAGAGAGGGGAACTTCAAGGAAGAGAACATCAGGGTGGAGGGGAACTGGGAATCATTTGAGTTTGGAAGGTGAGGGAGATGGGGACAGGGAAACAGGGTAGAGGGTTGAGACAGGGATGGGGGGGATCAGCTTCTGTTTCCAAGACAACAGTCCACGAGTCCTCCCCCTTCTTCTATCCCCCTCACCCCGCCCAGCCTCGGGGCCAGGCCACCGCCCCTGTTTTGTTTCCATGGAGACAAGGAGCGCGGGCTGCTCCAAACATAACGCGCCTCGGAAAGCATGCAGCTCGGGGGACACCCCCCCGCGCCCCGCCTCGGGGGCAGCCTCCCCCCGGGGGCCCGGGGCACCCGAGGCCACAGAAGCCCCTCCTTCCAACAGAAGAAGAGCTGGGGCTTATTCTTGGTGAAAGACTTCGATGAACACTGCAGCTCCGCGGCCAAGGGAGGCCCTCCTCCAACCCTGATCAGGACCTCGGCCCGGAGCCTGGGCCGTTCCTCACAGCGGTCCCCCAGTCTCCATTTCCAAGGCCTTTCTCCCTCTCCTCCCTACAGTTTCTGCCCGGACCGAGCCCCCCACTCCCATGGACACCACAACCGTTCCCCGACCCCACCCTGTAGCCCCTCTCCAAAGTGAGCCCCCCACCGTCATGAACACCGAAGCCACTCCCCCGCCCCGTAGCCCCGCCCCAAAGCGAGCCCCCCACCGCCCTGGACACCGCAGCCCCTCCCCCGCCCCGCCCCGTAGCCCTTCTCCAAAGCGAGCCCCCCACAACCCTGGACACCGCAGCCCCTCCCCCGCTCCACCCCATAGCCCCGCCCCAAAGCGAGCCCCTTACCACCCTGGACACCGCAGCACCGCCCCGCCCCGTAGCCCCTCCCCAAAGCGAGCCCCCCACCACTTTGGACACCTCAGCCCCTTCCCCGCCCCGCCCCGTAGCCCCGCCCCAAAGCGAGCCCCCCACCACCCTGGACACCGTAGCCCCTCCCCCGGGCGGCCTCGCTTTGCCTCGGCTCGTGGCCACGCCCCCCAGATTTCTGCCCGGCCTCCTGGGTACCCCGCCCACTGGTGCTCGGAGAGCTTGGAGTTGCTTCCGGGACAGAGGGCGGGAAAGATGGCGGCGCCCATGGAACTGTACTGCTGGGCTGGGGGCTGGGGCTTGCCATCCGTGGACCTGGAGAGCCTCGTGGTGCTGGTGAGGGCGGGAACCCCGCTGGGCCGAAGAGCCGGGGCCGCTCAGGGGCTGGGGAGGTGAGCCTGAGGTCGGAAGCGAGAGACCCGGCGCGGGTGGCATGGGGGAAACTGAGGCAGGAGGTAAGCGTGCCGAGGCCGAGGTGGGCATCCGTGGCTCCCGACCCGCTGCGCAGTCCAGTGGAAGGGGAACAGGAGTGAGTGAAATCCCGCCTCTGCCATTTTACTCACTGCATGACCTTGGTAAAGTGGTCTCAGTACCCGTACCTGCAAAAGGTTTGAACTAGAATCTAGTGCCCAGGTGATCATCTGGCTACCAAACGATCTCTAAGAACCCTTATCCCACAGCCAGGTAGACCCCTGGCTTTAGAGTCTGCAGACCTAGGTTCAAATCCCGGCCCTGCCATTTACTGGCCTCATGACCTTGGACTTTGCCTCCCTGGGTCTTGGTTTCTTCTTCTATACCAGGAGGGGGTTGAACCAATAAGATTCCTCCTGGGTCTGATAGAGAACCACGTGTCTTGAGTTAGTACTAGCAGCCTTGTGTTTTAGTGCAAATAGCCAGTCTTGCCTCTGCCAGTTACTAGGTGGGTGACTGTGGGTGGGTGACTTTAATCTCCAAACCAAGTTTCATCATAAATAAAATGAAGGAGTTGAGAGGCAGCTTGGCTTTCTGGAAGTAATCCTGCCTCTAACACATAACAACCACTGTAAGATGATAAGTTGCAGTGGATTTGCAGAACTGCATTGGTAGAGGGAATTTCCACAACAAGAACTTATTACAAAACCTGTGAAATCATAGGTCCATTAAGGACCCTCAAAATGGGGGTTGAACTAAGATGATCTATGAAGTCATTTCCATTTGTAAATACAAAGCCCACACATGCTCTAACTCCAGGCCTAACCTCAGATATTATAATTCTTCACCAAAAAAAAGCATTGTCACATGTTGTATATGGAGGGACAAAGGCCCCATCATGGCAGTGCCTTCCTTCTTACCCCTCCTGATAGGAACATTGTAAGTTCTTCCTGAGCTGTCCCTCCTAATGGGCACTGCTTCACTGCCTCCTCCCTTCCTTCCCTGCAGACCTATGCCAGATTCACTGGGGCCCCTCTCAAGGTACACAAGATCACCAATCCCTGGAGGAGCCCCTCAGGTACCCACTGATATCTAATGGTTGGCTGGGAGGGTTGGGTGGGATGTACTTAAGAGGAGAAGAGATAAAGGGAATCCAAATATATTTTTTAAGAGAAATTCTAGGAAGAGCTTCACTTTCACCCACCACCCACCCCATTCAATCCCCTGCAGGCTCTGGAAAATAGTAGACTTCATTTTATTTTGCACATAAATTTTTAACAAATGTTCACTTAGTGCACGTACAAATATGGTCTTTGTCTTTCTACCCCAGGAACCTTGCCTGCCCTCCGGACTAGTGATGTTGGGGTCATCTCACAGCCACACAAGATCATCACTCATCTAAGAAAACAGGTCGGGTGCAGGCGTTCTGAGCCCAAGGGATATTGGTGGTGGGTTGGACAGAATACTTGTCCTCCATTTTCAATTTTTATTTTTCTAAGCATGGAGGGGTTGAGGGAATAACTGGTTTTGTAGATAAAGGCTGAAAGCAAATGAAAACGCTCTGGGTAAGAAGGAAATTGCATCATACGATCTTCGGGAGCCAAAGATAAGACACGGGTCAGGGAACAGAAGGATTGGGAAAGTGATAACAGGGGGTGGGTAGGAGAGGTTGAGACGTAGACTAGACATAGCCCCTGGGGAGAGTATGAAGAAGAAAAGGGTTTTTGGCCTTGGTGTGAGGTAGCTAAATTTTAGCAAAGAGTCAAGCATGGTAGTCAGGGAATTTTAAAGCCATTTGGTCTCTGGCATTAGGATGACTATGCAGATTTGTTACAAGAGTTTTATTTTATTTTTCAGTGGGGGTGGGGGGAGGTTGAAGGGAGAAAAAATATATGCTTGGTAGTTGAAAAAAAAATTAAAACAAAGAAGATTGTGGCTTAAAGGATGAAATAACAGGCCACACTCCTTCCATTCTGCTGTGTTAGGGTCCCCTGGGCTCCTGAGGAGATACAGAGACAAACCTGCCTCTGGGTATTGCTCTGGCTTCTTTGTGGTATTTATATGAGTGTGAGGAGAGGCAGGCTGCTGTCAGAGAGGAGCCTCCAGTAGGCACAGTGCCAGCTTTCCGAGGAAACTCTGGGAGCCACTCCGAGTTTGTGGCTGGGCCTCCCCCCCTGCAACAGGCGCAAGGCCCTGTTGGCTGGCAAGTTCTAAGGGATGGGCACTCAGCCAACACCAACAGGCCACTGGCTGAGTCCAGACGTGGGGGCCGTAACGAAGGGGAAATGTCTTTGCTCCAAACCCAAAGCCATCCTAGGGTTTACTATTTGGGATAACTAGGGGAAGTTCTTAAGGGAAGTCTGGGGGAGCAAGGCCTAGGTACTCCCCTAATATCCACTTCATGACTGCTTCCTCCACAGAAATACAATGCAGACTATGATCTTTCAGCCCGGCAGGGGGCAGATACCTTGGCCTTCATGTCGCTTCTAGAGGAGAAACTGCTGCCTGTGTTGGTGAGATGCCTGCATTTTTGAAGTGCCCAGTGGTCTGGCCCCTAATCCCCTGTTTTACTCGACAAAGATTGACAGGGCTAGATAGGCCAGAGAGATGCCAAGGACACAGTGCAGATGTCCTTGGAGATGGAGCCGCCTAGATGCCTGGACAGTCATCGCCCCCTTCCTCCCTTCCTGTCCCCTTCTAGATCCACACTTTCTGGGTTGATGCCAAGAACTATGTGGAGCTGACTCGAAAGTGGTACGCCGAAGCCATGCCTTTCCCCCTCAACCTGTTCTTACCAGGCCGAATGCAGAAGAAACACCTGGAGCGGCTCCAGCTCTTATGTGGGGAACACAGGCCCATGGAGGAGGAGGAAGTAGAGAAGGAGGTACCTTTGGGGAAGGGGTTACAGGGAGCTGGGGGGGGTCTCAAGTTTCAGGGGGCCTGGGCTGGCTGGGTCGGAAATGTGGGGTTACAGTGCCCAAGAGGTGAGGCTACCTGTGCTTTTGTTCCTGAGGCTGCCCCACTCTCTCTCCCCCCTGCCCTTAGCTGTATCGAGAGGCCCGGGAGTGCCTGACCCTGCTGTCTCAGCGCCTGGGCTCCCAGAAGTTCTTCTTTGGAGACTCGTGAGTCTGAGCCTAGAGGCATTTTGGGGAAGGGGCAGAGGTGGGCAAGGAGGTTTGGGAGGATCAGATTGGAGTGGGCTAATTTGGAGACCACAAGGCTTTTTGCCTGGTCATGGGTGAATAACAGAAGGATGCTTATATGGGCAAAAGGAGGAGGGACTTTGGGGCAGAATGAGGCAAGAGGTGGGTAAGCAGGGACTGTGGTAGGATTTGGGAAAAGGATAAGACACCCTGTCTCCTTCCTGGGGGGTCAGGTTGTTTGAGGTAAGCATAAACTCTGGGTGACAATGGGGCTGTATGTAGGACCAGGGAATCCATTCTGGTAGGGAGAGGGTTGTGTAGTCAGCCAGGATCATGGGGTAGTAATTTAACAGGGCTGCAGCCCTACTCAATGTGCTCTTTATCCAGTATTGGGACAGAGCCCCATTCAAGGCTCACCCACCACCAGTACCTGGGGGACTGAACGTGTATCTAAGACTTTGTGTGCCTTTCTGTCTTCCTACCTAAGTCTTGCTAATGCCCCAGGTCTGGCTCTGACAGCTCACCCCAGGCTTATGGCTTTATTCTCTCTCTGCATCTCCATTTTCACCAAATCTTCTCTAGCCCCAATCTCTGTATTTCCTTGATTTTGTGTCTTATTTCTGCCCCAGTCCTGCCTCTCTGGATGCCTTTGTCTTCAGCTATGTGGCCCTGCTGCTTCAGGCTAAGCTGCCTAATGGAAAACTACAGGCCCATGTTCGAGGACTGAGCAACTTGTGTGCTTACTGCAACCACATCCTCAGTCTGTACTTCCCTTGGGATGGAGGTGAGATGGAAGGGCATTGGTGAAGGACACAATACGCAAAAACTCTTGTCTTCTGACCCCATTGTTCACTTAACATTCTTCCCCTCCTCTTCCTCTCCCTCAGCTGAAGCACCACCCCCGCGTCCAGCACCTTCAACTTCAGAGACTGATGAAGAACCATACCGGCGAAGAGAGCAAATTCTGTCAGTGTTGGCCGGCCTGGCAGCTATGGTGGGCTACGCCCTCCTCAGTGGCATTGTCTCTATACAGCGGGCAGCTCCTGCCCGAACATCAGGCACCCGGGCCTTGGGTATTGCTGAGGAAGAGGAGGATGAATGACATCTTGATGTTACTTGAACTGACTTTTCTACTGCTGTGCATTCCAAATGGCCCCTGTCTGTCTCCATTTGGGGTACTTCCAGAGATGGGGTGGTCATCTCCACCCCTGGAATAAATTTGCTCAAAGTGGCCTGGTGTCAGAGAGTCTCTCCCTGTAGTGCCATCTGCACAGTCCTTGGTTATCAGCACTAACAATTCCTCCCCTGGAGGACCTGGCTTCCTTAACCAGCCCATGTCCCTGGGAAAGCACTCTTCTCCTCACTTCAGTTGTCTGGCTTCCCTACCTTCCCGATCCTTGCTGGTCTCAGCTCCATCTCTCTTACCACCCTTTCCCCTGAATCTGCTGTTTGTACAGACAGTGAGCTCACTCTGGGCACAAGGCCAGTTTCCATAGCCGGCACAGAGCACATACTCATACATGCATGCTGGAGGGGACCAGGGCTTCCCCCTCCCACTCCCCTAGGGGCCTCAAGCCCCTGGCACTGAGTGGAGGGGAGAGTGAGTCACCCAAACCACAGCTCAGCAGTTTAGATCTTCCCCCTACTTTCCTCAACCCACCCCCCTGCTTCAGGTCTCTCCAGGCAGAAGCAGTGGGTGAGTTAGCTCCATCCTTTTAATGCCCACTACCCAAGCACAGCTACCCCCATGCCCACTTCATTTCTGGCGCTGCCAGAGGTATGTCTGAATGGAGTCTGCAGGTGCCAAGGTCTGCATGAAGCCCACAGCAGGATCTGCAATGGTAAGAGGTTCGTCCTGGGAAGAGCTGGGGAAGAGAGGAACAAGTCAGAGAATGCTCCCCCTAGCGGGCACTGTTACCTTGGCAGTCCCAGAGCTCCACACAGCACCCACCTTCCCATCCTACTCACCTATTGAGGACCACTAACACAACAGCACCATCAGGGCGCAGTAAGGCCACTGTCTCCAGCTTGGTGTTCTGATTGGCATCCAGTCCTATCCTCTGGGAACCCTCAGGAATAAACTTGCTGGAACACAAGACAGACAGAATCAGGGCTCCAGCCCTCATCCATCTGGGCCAAGCTCCTAGCTGCTCTCTGGGAGGAAATCTCCAACATCCTTCTTCTGTGTCCATGGAAATGCAGCACAGAGGACAGACTGCTGGACTTGGGAGCCAAGAGGACCTGGCTTCAAATCCTGCTTCTTGATACGTATCTAGCTGTGTGACCATGGACAAGTCACCTGACTTCTCTGGGGCTATACAATGAGGAAGGTAGACTGGAAGCTTCCCAAGTGCCTTCTAACTGTATGAACCCTTCTCTTCTGACTCTCAGAACATGAATGGCCATTGTCCCAGCACCCTGAATATTCTATTGAGAGATACCTCTTCCAGGACTTTTTCCTGTATAGGTGGGCCAGGTACATGGCATTCCCACTTTTGATTGGATCCTGCTTCATGGAACCCTTCCACTTCCAGCTCCTTCCTCTCCCTTTCTTTCTTTCTTTCTCTCTCCCTTTCTCTCTCCTTCCCTCCCTCTCTCTCCCTCTTCTCATCTGTACACACCTTGCTGACTCACCTGAAGTGTCCAAGATGGTAGAACATAGGCTGCTTGTAAAACTTGTCCTTGCCTATATCCACAATGATGGGACTGTCCACAAAGTTGCGTACCCAGTTGGGCCCCCCTTCAGGATTCAGGGCAAGGTTCCAGTCTGTCCATCCTACCACGTGGTGAATAAGATTCTGTGCAGGGGGTGGGACAGAGACAAGGAAACTTAGGCTCAGCCCCGGGGCATCTGAGAAGGCAATGAGGGTCATGTGTGGGGGAGGCAAAAAGACAGCTGAGCTGGTTCAGCCCTGGGTTAGGAGCCTGGGGATCTAGGGAGAAGGAACCAGGATAAGGCTATCTGGGAAGAAGCCAGGAAATCATGGAGAAGTAGAGATGAATGTAGCTGGAGGGGCAGAGAACAAAGATCTGGTGTTAAGACGAGGAGCCTAGGTGTCCTAGAAAGTACCATGGAGGGACAGCTAGGTGGCACAGCACCAGCCCTGGAGTCAGGAGGACCTGAGTTCAAATGGCAGACACTTGACACTTACTAGCTGTGTGACCCTGGGCAAGTCACTTAACCCCAACTGCCTCACTAAAAAAAAAAAGTACCATGGAAAATATGGTTGTGCAGGGGAAAAGAAAACTGTCTATCCCAATGCCCCTTGACTAACCAAAGTTAAGTATTTATTATGAGGCTGGAGAAAGAAGAATCATGAGATTAGCTTGATACAGGTGAGACTTACAGTGATGATGCTATGGCTGTATCGTGTCCCTCGGCTCCAGGAACCTAGCCGCACACTCTGTTCCCAAAACTTGGAACCCACACAGGCTTCAGAAGCAAAGAGTATCACATCCGGAAACAAGCGGTGTGTTTCCCCCACCGTGGCATTAATTGGGGCCAGGAAGTCCAGGTACCAGTGCACAGCTATCCCAGAGACATACTGAGCTGCCTTAGGGTCCTTCAGCACCTAGGAGAGGAAGAAGAATGGGTCTTAAAGGAGGGGGAAAACATGAATGTATAGAATTGGGGGTGGGGGGCAAAGAAGAGTCAAAATGATAGAAACCTAGGAAGACCTGGCAAGATCAAGATGACCATCTAGAAAAAAGATGTCCTAAGTTTCTGGAACTCTAAATATCTAGGGACCAGAGAAGGGTACCCCAAAATCAAGGGAATCAAGATATCCTGAGACAAGGGTCTTGGACTAAAAGGGACCCATATGATTTGGGTGGCTAAGGCCTTACCACCCGTGCCCAGTGAGGCAGTAGAAGGCGTTGGTCATCCAGTATTAGTAGTTTGATGTCGTGGTGAGCACTTTGAGCAAGGGCAGGGCCTAGGTCAAAGGCAACAAAATCCCGCTGGAGTTCTGGAGTGAAGCCCAGGCACTGGAAGGGATACCCACTTATCAATCCTGCTGAGGGTTCATTCTCTGCTGTCACTGCCCAAAACCTCAACTTATGTTCTGCATAAGCATCCAGGAACCTAAAGAGAGATGCAGAACAAGGAAAATGGTGATCCCTACATTGGGATTTGAGAGAAAGTTCATGATGCTTTGGAAAGGCTCAAAAAGTTTAAGTCTAGGAGATCTAGAAACTGGTACGGTAGGATAAGACTTCAAAGATTCAGAGATAGGAGAACCAGAGTGACAGGGCAAATATCAAAGTATCCATGGGCTAACCTCTCCACTTCCCACCCTGCCCAATACTTACTTGATAAAGTACTTGGCCCAGGTCTGGTAGTACTTGTCCCCTGGTTTTCCCTTGAGTGACCCTTTCCCATTCACTGCCCCATTGGTCTTAAGCCAAGTAGGCGCTGTCCAGGGGCTGGCAAAGAGTGAGGTAGGGCGTTGGGCCAAGGCCAGAGCTCGGTGAATGAGGGGAATCTGAAGGGATAGGTAGATAGTGAGGGACAGAGGTGAAGAAACTGACATAGTGACTGGCTTAACCAGTGTATCAGGCCCAGTCTTTGGTTCCCGCCCTGGTTCCTCCATAACTATCTCGGGGTGGCTGAGGGTGGGGGTCATGTAACTTTCAGTAACTTCCTCAGCTTGACGCTTCTTTACCCTCGAGGAAGCAAGGCCACTTTATGCCAATTATGCCCACCTTGAGCTTGGTGTCTTCCTCAGAGAGGCTGAAATTATTCAACTGGAAGTCTTCAGGGTGGTCGGCATAGGTATAGACACGGATAGAGAAGTCACAGCTGGCCATGGGCACTCTGATGATGTTATATTCAATGCCTGGGAAAAAGCAATGGCTCAGATAGCCAGGTTGGGGGGAGAAGGAGACCTCCAAAACCTGAACTGCAGCACACGAAAGTCTAGTTTGGAAAACTGATGCATTTGGATCAAGGTTTGTGGAACCCAGGTATACCTGGAAGAAGAGTAGGCCCAAGGACTCTCAGAAGTTTATAGGATGAAGGGGAGAGGATATGGAAATGTAGGGGACTTTGAGAAGAGAAGGAGAAATCCCTTGGATCAAAGGAAACAGACAGATATTCCCATAGAATCCCTTTCCCAAACTCAAAATATCTCACCTTCTGAAGAAAAATAAGACTTAAGGAGTAAGTCCTGGGCAGGGGGTGACAGGGCTAGAATGTTGAGGGCAGCAGCATCAGTCATAGCCCCTCCAAAGCCTTTTATCTTCTGGAACTGCTGGTCTGGGCGAAGGGTTAGAAGCAACCCTGGAGAGTTGAGAGAAAAAGTACTTGATGAAAGGATCTCATCCTAGTCCAGAACACTAGGTGATTTGTCTGCATCCCTGGGCCCAAAAGCCTTGAGTTTCTTGGTTCCATGAGAGGTCCTAGATCTACCTGAGCTGGGGAAGGAGTGATTACCTGTGCCTGTCCAGTTGCTCTGGAGAGATCCAGTGCTCAATTCTAACCTCCGGCCACTTCGGGTACTCTCATAGCGGCTGAAGGTACCAGATTCAGGAAGCATTACAGGATCAAGCGAGTCACAGTAGGTGGCATTGCAGACACAGACTACGGAGCTATAGCCAAAGCTTTGAGGAACACAAGGACGGGCACCTGGAGTGATACACAGGAGGATGGGAAATAGTCAAGGAAAACAGGGGCAAACGGCAGAAGAGGAGTGGTTTCCTCTTGTGTGTGCCTTTCCTTCCACCCAAGTTTTTCCAAAATTAAACATTTTCTGGTATCCATTATGTACCCAGCACTGCACGAAAGAAGTACTAAAAAAGTTTCTGTTCTCAGTGTCTCCACCCCCTTTATGAGTTATGTGCCCTTCCACTTCCTTATTCTGGTCACTCACTTGATGTGCAGGAAATCATCTGAAGCAAAAGCAATCCCAAGATACATGCTGCAACGTTGCTTACTTTAACCAAATCCTTGGGATGTTCCTGAGATCAGAATAAGAATAACTTAGGACAGGACTGATTTTGGGGGTGACCACAGATGCACCTCTTACCTTCCTTTGACCTAGGGCATTTTTACCATCCCTACCCCAAAGAGGAGCTTTTCCTATACATCCATCCTTTCCACTGGCTGGCGTCTTACCCCAGCTTCCCAGTAAACCATCTAGGATGGGGACGAGGATGAGGGCTTGAGGATAAGGGATGGGGACGAGGATGGCCAGGAGGCTGGACGGAGTCCACACCCATCTCGTGTCTAGCAGGTACTTGGCTCCAGGCCTCTTCGCTCATCCCATTCCCAGTCTCTGCGCTGTATTCTTCATCCTTCCCTCCCGGGATCAGGGTCCCCAGATGTGCATGCAGGGTGGACACCTCCAGTTTCCTCTCCCGAGCTTCCCAGTTCCCTACCGGAAGGCTGAGGTCTCCAGCCGTGACGCCGCGAGGTGGGGAGTGTGAAGGGCTGGGCTGGGCTGGGCTCCTCACTTCTCTCCGGCGTTTCAGGGGTTCCATCTTCGGTGGGGGTTCAGGAGGATGGCGGGGCTCCCCAGCTCCGGGGAGGGACAGTGCGCGAGCTGCCCGAAAGCACCCGGCGTTCGGCAAGTGCCGAGACACTGCAGCCCTGAAGCCGTAGGGCGGAGGTCATGTGACACTTGGTATCTGTCACGTGACGGGCGCCGAAGTGCCCCCGGCCATCTTTGTGCGGGGCGCAGCTCTTGCAGGGGCAAGGTTTGGGAGTTCTGAGCCGCTTCTGGACCGACCCAACCCCGCACCCGGATGGGAGTAGGGGATGGAGCGGGTGTTAGGGCAGGTCATGAACTGTGCGTCCAGTCGGGCATCGAAAAGGTCCCAAACCCCGCGGGGAACAGCGTCAGAAAACACGACCCTGAGTGGAGCGTGGCGTAGTCCGAGTCCTCAGGAGGTTCCCGGAGGCAGGACCCGTTGGCACTTCTCGGGCCTCTGGCCGCCACCTTTTGCCGCTTTTAGCCAAAAGCCCGCACTGGGCTGTTTAATGGGATCAGCTAAATGCGCTTCGGTTTATGGACAAATCTGCCTCCATCGTTCATTGACTCCATTGTGCATTGTCCCTCAGCAGACGCTAAATCCAAGTTCCTTCCAACTGCGTGTTTTCTGCTGTTTGCGTTTATGTGATTTATCTGCTTATTTTACTTAAGAAGCTAGTTTATAGAACTTTAATTCAATAAACCTTTGTTAAGTGTCTGCAAATTCAGTACTCGCAACGCACTGAGAGACAGTTTTCACCCTCATGACATTGATACATGGGGAGAGAGAACTTGGAACACAAGTTACATGGAAGAGATACGTGGCAAGTGTAGCAGGATCCGCATTAGTAACATTTTCTCGATTTTCTTAAGTCTAAACAATCAACAAAACACTAAGTTCGCTGATTTCCAAGATGTAAACGCGCACAGCGAAAATTTAACGACTGGCTCAGTTTGACGGGTCTCCACTCTAGCGCTCTTATCTGTAAGTAAGGGAAAGTAGGGAGGATCAGAGAAGACTTCCCGGATAAAATGACATTTAAGGTTTACGCGATGGGAAGAAGATGGGGAAAGCCCGAGAAAATGCAAGGACAGAAGAAAAGCACCAAACATGTGTGGGGAGCTGTGAGTAGTCCTATTTGATTGAAGGGCAGGGTATGAGCAGAAAAAGAATATTATAAAAGACTAAAGGAAAAAAAAGTGATGCTAGATTGTGGAGGCCTTAAATACCAGGCTAAGAGTTTGAACTTTACTTGGTAGGCAGTTGGGAGCTACTGAAGATTGTTGAGAGGAGAAGTAACATGACCAAATCTATGCATATGGCAGACTAGTTTTCATATTGATGCTATCATAAATATGAAAGATAGATGTTAGCAAGGGGAGAAAGCATTAAGAAGTTAAAACTGTTAAATTATTGAAATAAATAGTTGGCAATAAGGGTTTATGGCAGAGTGTTATAGAAAGTTATTAGATCACATAAGGGAAAAAAGGGAGAGGAGAAATGAAAAAGGAAGTAGAGACTGAAAAGACTTCCAATTTCCTCAGTGGTTAATGCCTCACCTATCACTGAGTATTCATATTTTATATATTCTGTATTTGCTTACTGTGAAAATGCTGCCCCTCCAGAAGAATGTAAGCTTCTTGAGGGCAGGGAATATATCACTTTTATATCTGTATGCCTAGCACCTAACCAGATGGCTAGCACATAGTGGACATTTAATAAATGTTTGTTGCTGCTGTTGGGTGATTTGATTGGTGATACTATAGACAGAAATAATGAAGTCATAAGGAGGATCAGATATAAGGGGTTAAGATCCAAAGTGACATACAAAAGGGACTCATTCTCCTTGTAAAACCAGGGGAGCCGTGGCTGAAGTAGCCAACTCAAAACAGCAAAATTCTGAAGTAGGACCCTGCTCGCCTTCATGAGAAGATTGAGGCTAAAAGGTTAAATGAGTTTACCAGGCTCATACAACTAGTAAGAGTCTGAGGCAAATTTATGCAAACAACATAGTGTAGTAAGTAGAAAGCCTTCTAAATTTGGAACCAGAGGACCTGGATTAGAATACCAATCTTACTACTTACTACCCATATTTGGCAAATTTCTTAACCTTTTTCAGCAACTGTTTCATCATCTATGAAATGAGGGGATAAACTAGACTATGTTATCTAAGGCCCTTCCAACTCTAAATCCTATAATCCTACCTCATTTTTTGGCAGAAGACTGAATATCTTATTTTTGTTTGACTCAGGTTGAAATGAAAATGGATCTTCTCTTCCTGAACTCAAAGCACTGACCTCTTCGCTGGATGGCAAGGAATTCAATACGTGTGGTCATAGAGTCATACAACATTAGGCCAGGAGGCATGGCAGGATCGTAAGGGGTGAAACTCTGTCGTCCTGTCTCTGGTGCTGGTGGTTGGTGAGGGGGAAGGGGCTTGTGACTCCGGATCTTGTCAGCGTTAAATCATAGGCAGGCGTGGGAATGCCCCAGAGGTCATCTGATCTAACCCTCTAAAGACCTTGTACATCATCCCACTACTCCAACTTCACCATTTTTACAGATGAAGTGACTTGAAGAGAAGTCAGACTGAGGATCTCAGAGTGGGAAGGAACTTCAGAGGTCATCCAGTCTAACTTCATACCTAAAGTATGAATTCCTTCCATATCGTCTCCAATGGGAAGAGAGCATAAGCTTTCTGAAGACAAGAAATATTTCATTTTGCAACATCCACCCTTTGTTCCTATTTCTCTCAAGTAAAACAGGTTTAATACTGTGGCCAAGATCATATGCCACTGATAATCTTAGAAATGGAAAATTAGAATTGTTATTAATTTCATCATTTTCAGTCATTTTTCTGTTGTGTCTGACTCCTCATGACCCCATTTGGGCTTTTCTTGGCAAAATGGTTTGCCATTTCCTTCTCCAGCTCATTTTACAGATGAGGAAACTGAGGCAAACAGGGTTAAGGGACTTGCGCAGGATCACACAGCTAGTAAGTGTTTGAGGCTGGTTTTGTTCTGAGGAAAATGAGTCTTCCTAACTCCAGGCCCAACACTCTATCCCCTGCCACCTAGATTAGTAATTATTTGTTGAGCACTCTCAGTTTACTCAATACATGGCAGTAATTTACTGTAAGAAAACATACCCTGGAGGATCGAGAGAGGTAAAAGACAGTCTCCCCTCAGGAGAGAATATAGCCTATCTATCAAGAAGTTATATCTTGAGGGGCAGCTAGGTTGTGCAATGGATAGAGCACGGCCCTGGAGTCAGGAGTTCAAATGTGGTCTCAGACCAGACACTTGACACTTCTTAGCTGTGTGACCCTGGGCAAGTCACTTAACCCCATTGCCTAGCCAAAAAAAAAAAATTTAAAAAAAGAAGTTATGTCTTACCTTCTCATAAAAAAAAAAACACATAGAAAGTTCAACAATAATTCAAACCAGTATACTAGCTAATGTGCCACAGGAGAGTTACAGTTTCTATTTGTAACATCAGGCACTTTCCGTAAACACAATGGTTGTTTGTCTAGAAACATGCACACTTTCCTTATTTTTGTTTTTTCAAGGCACTACCCAGCTAAGTTGCCAAATAACAGAAGTTTTGTAGGTGTCTATCTTGTACAAATATGAAGTTGCTTAATGAGAGAACCTTGGCTGAAGGCACCAGAGCTTCAGGTTCTAACCTTGGCTGTTAAGCCAGTTAGCTATGTCAACTTAGCTCTGTGAATCAGGCAAGTTCCTTCTCTGGCCCCCAAATGAAGGAGGTAGGGCTAGATTAGGGGTTCTGACCCTTTTTTGTGGCATGGATCCTTTGAGCAGTCCTGCGAAACCTACCAACCTCTTTTCAAAATCATGGTTTTGGTTTTGGTTTTTAATTTTTGGAGTCAACTGGGATTAAGTGATTTGCCCAGGGTCATGCAGTTAGTAAGTGTCTGAGGCCAGATTTCAACACAAGTCCTCCTGATTTCAATGCCGGACAATCTAACTGTGTCATTTAGCTGCCCCAGAATCATGTTTTTAAATATATAAAATAAAATACATAGGATGATGAAGGAAACCAATTCTATTAAAATACAGCTATCAGGTCTTGGGTCAGTGGTTGGGTAATCAGATGTGGTGTGTAAAGCTTTAACTAGCAATTATTTCTCCAGAGAAAAATGTAAAACTGGCAAAGGGTGGAGAGTAGGGTGGCCATAGCTCCATTAAGGAGGGTTGGGGGGAAGGTGAGGGGGAAGGTGAACTGTCAGAGAGGCATCATGGCACCCTTGAAAGTCCACATTGTATGTATGTGGACAATACACTCAGTTGTCACCCTAGCTGAAGCCAAAGACAATACAGAAAAAGTTTAGAAACTCAAAAATGCGTAAAATATATGTATAGTATTATATAATGTCAACATATTTTATTTTTAGTATCATATAATTCAAACTTGTTCTCTGGTGGGAAGGGAGGGCCAAAACATTTTCCAGATTTTCCAGATGGGGGGGCACTGAACCCCTAACACCTCCCCCTACCCTTATCCCCCCCATATGGAAGGATAACAGTAGTCCCAGCTTTCAAGAAACTCACCTATACGCTTTATTTCTACCTTTAGGATCATAGGCTATTAGACCTTTGATTATCTAGTTCACCTCCCTCCATTTATAGATGAGCAAAATGAGCCTCAGAAAGGCAAAGTAATTTGACCAAAGTCACAAAGCTGGTTACTGATAACTGTTGCCAAATCTGCTTTGTTCTTTGTACGTGCTCCTGTACACTTTTAGATGCTCAGGGCATCTGTGCCTAGTACAATGCTTCAGTGCCTAATATATAGTAGGTGCTTAATAAATGCTCCTCGGTGTTGGGTAACCTTTGAAGAAGAGGTTTTCCCTTCCCAAAAGGCCTCAGGGCTAGCCATACTTCAAATAGCTCCCATTTCCAAATAGGTCCCTCCAGCTGTAACCCATTTCCAGGAGCTGAGTAGGAAAGAACAGTATTCTTGGAATCTAGAGACCTATGAACTCATTCCACCCTAGCTACTAATTCCCTTCAAGGCTCATCTGAATTTAGACCAGTTTACTCAATCTTCCTGGACCTCAGTATTCTGCAAGCTGTTTGACAAGATAATTTCTAAACCTCCTTTCCAACTCTGATCATCTATGTGATTGTGTCATTGTGGGAGCCTTCCTTCTCAGGCCAGCTTTGGGATGGGGGAGGAGTTGAATGAGAAATGTTTCTGGGTGGTCCATACTTGAAATTCCACTGCCCTGGACCTAAGCCAATTGTTGGCTTTAGGGAGGGTGGGGTCCTCTTCATGCTTGCAGTTTCCTACCAGAAAGTGCCTTGAGTGACATCAACATCAGGATATCTGTTTCAACCAACCATGACCTCAGGTTTCTCATCATGTGTGTTCCTTGAGGCCATTTTGGGAATGAGAGTAAGGATGCCATTCAGCACTCCATTTCCCTCCAGAACCTGTCCATGCCTTCTCCTAGTGCTTTGGTTTTAGCTGCTGAAAGGATGTCAAAACTGAAAGAAGATGCCTCTGTAGGATCTAGGACAGTGACTTGGACCCCTTCCTCTTCCTCTCTTTCCCTTCTGTTTGTAAGACCAATGTGTATGTAGGTAGGAGGGAGCTTCTTGGGGATGAGGACTGTTTTCTCCCCAATTTTGGTGATGTGCCCATCATACTATATCTTTAATTCTTTTCAGCTGGGTTGTTTTGCCACTATTTATTGTATGTGATGACAAGGTCCACTTTTAGCATTGTAACCCTCTATGTATAGTTTTTTGGCCCACCTACTGAAAAAAGCCAGTGACTTGGCTGGAGTGCTAGCTTCATAGTAAACTTTCTAGATGTATATTCCCCAAAAGCAGCCATTTTATCTAGGGATGAGTTCCCTCATTCATTCTTTTTTTTTTAATACATTTTTATTTTTGTTAACTATTTTCCAACTATATATAAAAAAAATTTTTAACATTCATTTTTTAAAATTTTGAGTTCCAAATTCTCTTCCTCCCTCTGTCCCCTTTGAGAAGGTAAGCAATACGAAATCAATTATATGTGTGAAGTCATGCAAACCATATTTCCATATTAGCTGTGTTGCAAAAGAACACATACATACAAGAAAAAAAAAGTTTTAAAAAAAAGTATGCTTTAATCTCGACTCAGAGTTCATCAGTTCTCTCTCCAGGGGTAGATAATATTAACATTTTTCATCATCCCTTATTCATTCTTGTCCTTAAGGATGATGCTTCTGGAGATAGAGAACAGTATATGGGCGCCATCATTGTGTAATGCAAAGAGGGCAATGGTCTTGGAGTCAAAAGTGATGACTTCATCTTTCAGTTCGGAAAATTTTAGCCCTGTGCACCGCATCCCCTCTCTGTGTCTCTGTTTCCTCATCTGTATATGACAATCTGTTGAATCGTATTTTCTTCTATTTCTTTCTTTTTATTGCTTTTTTTTTGGGGGGGAGGACATGGCTAATATGGAAGTTTGTTTTGCATGACTATATACATTAGTAATGGGTTCTCTTTTTTTTTTTGCCTTCTCAATGGGTAGAGAAGAAGCAGGTGGGAGGAGGGAAAGAATTTGGAACTGATAAAATAAAAGAGAATTAAAAAATAATAGTCTGTATTATCTACCCCAGGGGTGGGGAACCTGTGGCTTTGAGGCCATATGTGGCCTTCTAGATCCTTGGGTGTGGCCTTTTGGCTGAATCCAAGTTTTACAAAACAAATCCTTTTATTAAAGGGATTTGTTTTGTGAAGTTTGGATTTAGTCAGAGGGCCAAACTTCAGGACCTAGAGGGCCACATGTGGCCTTGAGGTCGAAGGCTCCTCACCCCTAATCTACCCTAGAAATTTCTTCTGAGGACATCTTTGTAAACCTTAAAGTTGTATTTGAAGGTGGTTTCTATTGGAAAGAGCACTAAGCTGGTATCAGGAGACTTCAGTTCATGACTCACTGTCATATTAACATTTCATCACCTGGGCAAGTCATAGAATCATAGATTTAGAGTGGGAAGTCCCTGTCCAGGTCATCTGGTTCAGCCTTTTCATCTTACAGAAGAGGAAACCAAGGTCTATTGTGTGAAGTGATGTGCATAAGTCATAACAGAGTCATATTCTGCTCTTATCAGACTTCATCTGGAGTTTTGTGTGTTCAGAGGAGGCAGCCAGGATGAGGAAGATGGATTGGTTGAAGGATTTGGGCTTGAAGAAATATAAAAACTTTGAGTTTTGTTTGAGTAGTTAAAGGGTTGTCTTGTGGAAGAGAGATTAGATTTGTTCTGTTTAGCCCCTGAGGCAGAACTCCGAGCAGTGGGTGGAATTTGAAAAGAAACTAGCTTAGACTCAATATCAGGAAAATTTAGTAACAACTAGAGTTGTTCAAAAGTGGATTTGGTTTCCTTGATTTTGTGTGTGTGTGTGTGTGTTTGCAATGTGTGTGGGGTTGTTTTGGTGGGGGGGGGTTTGAGACAATTGGGGTTGACTTGCCTAGGGTCACACAGCTAGTCAGTGTCTGAGGCAGAATTTGAACTCATGGCTTCCTGATTCAAAGTCCAATGCTTTATTCACTGTGCTACCTAGCCAGCTGTTTATACCTTCCTGTCCCTTCTATATGTATTATGTGTTATAAGGAACATCATTAAATATCAGATGTGGTCCCTGGGTCCTGAAGGAGCTTATAGTCAAGTTGGGGAGAAAAGATATATAAATGATAAGAAAAATAAAACAAGGAAGCTTTCAAAATGCTACTTAAATGTGTCACTATGAGTGTGCAGAAAGCTCGTTAATTGAGGCCTTCCTGATTTATCACCTCACTCTGATCATTCGAACTTAGTTATAGCCTAACTTTGCATTTGTTCATAAGCAGCCTTGTTCGCCAGGTGTTGGCTTCATGATGTCAGGGATCCACCCAACTTGACTGAAACAACAGGAACAGAGTAGTGGATAGGTTATAAGACCTAGCTCAAATAATTGTTGTTGTTGTTCAGTCATGTCTGACTCTCTGTGACCCCATTTGGGGTTTTCTTGGCAGAGATCCTGCAGTGGTTTGCCATTTCCTTCTCCAGCTCATTTTACAGATGGGGAAACTGAGACAAACAGGGTTTAAATGACTTGCTCAGGGTGTCACACAGCTACCAACAGTCTGAGGCTGGATTTGAACTCACGTCTTCCTGACTCCAGACCCAGCGTTCCATCCACTGTGCCACCTAACTGCCCTAGTTCAAATACTAGCTTTTCTAAAAGTATTTAAGATTAGCCCCATCATAGCCACCCCTATATCATGCTCCCTGCATCCTGGTCATCATCCCCACCTTCACCCCATCCCACTCCCAGACTTGAACTTTGTCTCTGGAACCCCTGATTTTGATAGGTGAGCCTTCACCTTATGTTGCCTGGAACCTGGGATCCACCATATCCCATCTCCACCCCACGTATTTTCCCCACCCCCATTTTTTGTGTTGTCTCCACCCATTCTAGAATGCATACACCTTCAGGGCAAAGATTGCTGGTTGGCACCTGTGTTGGCAGTACCTGGTAAATAAAAAGGCCTTAATAAAAGCTTTTTCTATAGAGGATGTGTCAAGAACTTCCTTTACCAATGCAGATGCGCATAGGTTCTTCAATTTATAGTCTTAGAGAGTTCCCCTTCCCCGGCCCATTAAGCAGTAAAGTAACTTGCCTATAGTAACATATCCTGAAGCCCAATGACTCATGACTGAAACCCAAGTCTTGCTCACCCTGAGGGCAGCTCTATCTATTGGGCCAGGCTGCCTCTCATCACAGAGGCAGTTCACACAAGTCTTCCAGTCTTTCTGACTGAATGGCCAGCCTTCTATCCAATCACCTTGCTCTCTCTCCTCCTGGATATATCTGGTAAGTAATGAATGTTTCATAAATAAAAGCACCATTTCTTCTAAGAGGCAGCATAGGGTAAATAACCCAGAAGTGGCTGTTTATAGCTCCAGATTCTAGTCGAGGCTCAAGCAGTAATTTACTATATGAACTCAGTCAAGTCATTTAGTAATAACTAACACTTATAAACTCCTGGGTATTTGGTTTTCTCATCTGAAAAATGTGGGGTTGGAGTAGATGACCTTAAACTCTCTTCATGTTCTGTAGTTGTACTTCTTTTAAAATCCCAAGGCACCCAGTAGTGTTGGGCATTGGTCCAGTGCTAACTGAAAGGATCAATGTGACTGACGACGCCCAGCTAGCAGCACCAGCTGCAACATCTTGGAGGCGCAGGTGTTTCTTGGCACCTGTGGAAGGAAGGAAGGAAGGAAGGAGAAGGAAGGAAGGAAGGAAGGAAGGAAGGAAGGAAGGAAGGAAGGAAGGAAGGAAGGAAGGAAGGAAGGAAGGAAGGAAGGAAGGAGAAAGGGACAAAGAAAAGAAAAGAAAAGAAAAGAAAAGAAAAGAAAAGAAAAGAAAAGAAAAGAAAAGAAAAACGAAACAAAAATGTGTTCGTCTGTGATGGCTTCAGCAACAGATGAATGGAAAGGGAGGACGTGGTCGGCCACTGTGCCACATATATCCAACTTTGCATCTCTTAAAGTGGTCATTAGTCAGAAAATACTCCACATCCCAGACACTGACTGTAGAACAAGGTGATCAGGGTGAGCAAAGGGATCCTTGTGGCACCACAAAAGAAATCTGCTCCACTCTTCCACCCCTTCCCCCACCTCAAGGCCGGATCCCAGAAGGTCGATCCTGGAACTGACTTTAGAAACTTGAAGTTTGTGCAAATCATTTACATTCCAGAGAAAGCGACACAGGGAGGGCAAGCGAATTGCCCAAGGCAATCCCGAACCGGAACTCGGTTTCCTGCCTCCCAATCCACCGCTCTCTTCCCTACGTCACACTGCCTCCCAAACCAAGAAGTAAAATTCGGGGTGCTCAAAAGCGGAGGAAATTTTTATGAATCAAACATTGCACCGACAGCGACTGAGCTCAGACACTACATATAACAAAGCAGCACCCCCACCAGGAGGGAGAAGGAAGGAAAACTACTTTAAAGTACGAGAGTCTGGGAAGGGAGGACAGCCGGGAGGAGACTGGTCCATCCCGACCTATGATGAACAATCTGTCCAAGAAACAAAGACGCCGAAGACCGGACTGCGCGAAAGGCCTGGAGGGGTGGGGGCAGGCCCCTAGGGAGGGAAAAAGGATAAAAAGGAGGGGGGAGAAGGCTCTTTTACTCCCTCATTGGTCCTCTTGGATGACAGACCTTGCTGGCCAGCTTCAGCCAGATTGGCCGGTTGGGGCGCACGCGTATTCACATACCCACACCCTGAAAAGAATTCAGGAGTCCGAGGAGAGAGTTGAGCATGCTCGTGGCGTTCTCGCCTCCTCCTATTTCCCCCATGATCGCTGCAAGAACCCTGAAGAGCATTTATTTAGTTTTAGTTTTATCTTACAGGCGGAAAAACACACACAGTCTCTCAAAGTACTAAGCGATAAAGCCAAGTTTAGGATGCAGGTCCCTCACTAAGTCTAATTCTCTCCTCTAGCCCCATTGTTTGAAGGGCAAACAGAAAAACCATATGTGTACCCAACTGAGACGAGCGCCGCCTTTCTCCTATGGCAGAATCTCTACCCTGGAGCCTTCTCCATCCATCTTCCCCATCCCCGGTGTTTGGAAATGTCTAATCCCTAGACGGTAGCCTGCTGAGTCCGTTTCCCATCTTCCCAGTCCTCCCTGTTCTCCGCAGGCTGATAGCAACTGAATTGTTATGATCTTGAATTATTCACGATGCCACAGGCAGAGAAGGCTGTTCCCGGCCCCAGAACTGTGCCCTCCCAGCGGCTCCCGCCTCTGAGGCACCCTCTCAGGCACCTCAGCCTGCCTTCCAGGACAGGCAGCTAGGTGGCCCCATGGAGAAAGCATGAAGGGCTTGGAATCAGGAAGACATATATTCCAATCCAGCCTCAAGCACTACTTCCCAGCTGTAAAATGGGAATAATAACAGCATTTGCCCCCCAGGGTTGTGAGGATTGTGAGGATAAAATATATTTGTAAAGAAAGTGCAATAAAAATGCTATCATTGTTGTGAGAATTCCACCCCAAGAAGGCTGTATCCTCTTCTTCCAGCCCAAGTCTGTGGCAGGCCCCATGCTTCCCCTCCTTTAGATGCTTATTTCCCCTAAAACACTCCTCCTGGACTTTGAATCAAAGATGGGCACCTTGCCTCTGTTCTTAATACCCAGCTCTACCAGTCATAAACTGAGTCTGTGAGAAAGAGAGAGACAGGGTACTCAATGCCAGTCTTGGGGGAGGAGAGGAATTTATTGGTTCTTCCTCTGGCCAACACACGCACATCGTGTATCAGCTGTAAGCGGGCACAGCCCTAGGCAGCCTCCCCCCAACGGCCCTGTAGCCCCATGCAATGCATGAGCAAAGCTCTCCTGGGTGGAGAGGAAGGGAAAGGATGAGCAGCAAGGAATGATTTCCCCCCCACCCCCACCCAGAGCCAGGAAGGAGAGGGACACTGGTCAAGGGGTATTCAGCAGAATTTTTTTCTTGCCAACTGGTGCAAGGAGGCGGTGATGGAAGCTGGTCCAGTCCCAGCCAGTAGCTTGTGGCCCGAGTTCACTGGCGCCTAGAAGGGTGTCAGGCTGGCACAGAACCCCGTTCAGAGCCAGGTGGTGGTGTCAGGGCTCAGAGCCCGCTTTCTTGGCTACCCCCCATTGACACTGTGAGGGCGGGTAGCTCTTTCTAGCCTACGGCCAGACAGAAGGCGGCGAAGGGATGAGCCAGAACTGAGGTCTCCACAGCTTCGGAGGTGAAGGCTTTCACGTCCAGGCCGGCCCCAAGGGCTTCGCTGCACCTACAAAGGGACAAGGGAGTTGGAGGGTGGACTCAGATTACAGCCACAGTCCTGGGCTGTGAGGTCAGCTCTGTGTTCTGTTAGAGGAGCAGGCTTAAAGACAGTGGTCTGATGGCACACAGGTAGGCATGGCTCTGTCCCTGGTGTACTCAGAAGAGCCAAGCTATATCTTAGTGTCTCAGAAGGCACTGTGAGATGAAGTGAGAATGGAGAAGCACTTAGCACAGTGCCTAAAAGGTGCTTAACAGATGCTTATTGATTGATTAGAAGGCCTAAGGGCTTGGCTGCAAGAGTTCCAGGATGCAAAGCCAGGAACAAGACAGATATAACATAGCCATGATCCTAGATAGTCAGGATGGAATATGTGGGTAGGTGGACAGATCAGGGTCAGGTAAGCAGATGGCTATTTTTTGCTGGATGAATTCCTCTTGATTCATACCTGCTTATGACCATGGACACCATGTCCATTGCACTCCTGTACTCTCCTGGATATCTGGAGGAAACGAGTTACTAAGCCACGACCAGGCCAGCTGCCCTTTAAATCCCCCAAAGAGTGGGCAGGTGCAGGCCCAGAAGGCAGGGGCACCTTTCGCCAGGTGGGCACTGGACGCCGCTTCTCAGCTGAGCGGGCACGCAGCAACTTGGGGGAAGGGCAAGGGGCAAGGCGGAAGAGGCAGGCTTCAGAGCAGAGCCCTGCAAAGCAAGAGGAGGATGAAGGGTGAACATCTGTCACCCCATGAGCGATGAGCACACTCTCCCTACCATGCCCACCCAGAACCCAACTTGTGTCTTGACCTGTGTCTGCAGAGGAGAGAGAAGCAGCTTCCTCCTCAAGCACTTTGGTATAAAGGTCCCTGAAATCAGCTAGACAGGAGGAGAAGTAGAGAGTTAAGTACTGAGAGGGAATTCTCCCTGACTGGCTGCCAATGCCACTGCCTCAGGTTTCCTGATCATCTTGCCCATATGGCATTCAGCCCCCCACCATTCATGGCACTGGTACCTTCCTGAGGTCCCCTTCTGCCTCCCCCCCCCCCTCAATCAAACTTGCACTTACAGGTATGTCCTTACACAGACACTATAACCTTGTCCTTACATGGAGAACCCTCCCCTGATGCGAGTCTCCCTTTCCTTAGTTATACATCCACTCCCTCCTGTATTCCCCTGGACACCAAAACCAACCCTATCCTGACACTTTGGCCTCAATCTTCCTCTGTCTCACTCAAGTCTTCCCCAACTCTCACCCACCAGATGCCTCACCAGTCTCGCTGGAGGTGGTGATGCCTGGGTCACTATGGGATCGAAGCAGCAAGGCAGGAGCCAGCTGAGGAGGCCGGTACCCAGGGGGGGTGAGGGAGCCTGAGCTGTCACTGAATCGGCGGGCAGGTGGCCGGGCTGGAGGTGCCTCTCCTCGACCACCTCCCCGAGGTCCCCGACGACGGATTTCTGGGAAGCATGGCCCAGCCCAGGGTGGCCAGCCTTCTAGCCGGTGGCAACTTCGGGCAGCAGTGGGGGCACCCAGTGTGGGTGGGGCTTCTGGGGCAGAGCAGGAGTAGGATCGGGCAGCTCGGGGTGGTCTTGGGGGCAGGGGACTATCTTCAAAGGGGCCCCGGAGCCCACAGTCCAGGCTGAGGCAGTAGCCAGCTCGGCTACGTTGGATGGATCGGAAGAGGACATAGTCCACGGAACGCACAGAACCTTGCAGCTCCAGCAGGCACGAGTCCTCAGATGGGCTAGAGCCGCCAGGGAGGTCTCCAATGGCTGAGAGCACCAGGGACCCACTGTCCATGGACACTGCGGGCACCAGGCACCCAGGGGTGACACCAAGCAGAGGAGCCACTCAGCCCTAGTCCCCACCTCAGGACTTCTCCCTGCCTCCCATAATCATTAGGATCAAAGTATCCTGGCCCAATTCCAAGGGACTCCATTTTCACACACACCACCCTTTCACCCTCCAGAACAATGGTGCCAAACTCAAATAGAAATAGGGGTCACTAAACCATATATAAGGATCCCTGTGGACTGCATGCTGACTCAATTTTTAAAATGTAATATCCATGTTTTATTGTATTTTTATTTATTTTGTTAAACATCTCCCAATCACATTTTAATCTGGTTCAGCCACACTCTGTAGTGTTGTGGGCCACATTCAGGCTAAGGTGTTTGACACCTCTGCTCCAGAAGAAATACCCTCAGATCCATCAATCCCCAGGTATCTCTTCCCTCTGGTCCCACGACTCCTAGGGTGGTTCCTTCTACAGCCTTGACCTCATGTCTGGCAGCTAAAATTCTGATTCTATGATTCTAATATTTTGGATCCTAAAGTTACTGACTCAAGCTTTGTGCCCTAGCATCCCACCCTTTAGGAGACATCCTCAAAACCACCAATCTGGGGATGCTGCCTCTTGTGAGACACCCTAAGCCCATCCTCTCACCATCCACAATGGAAGCCACTCGATCACAGATACAGGAACTATCATGAAGCTGGGGGTCAAACAGTGTGGCCTGTGGGGAGGTAGAGGGATCAGGGGCTCACTCCTCCTTTCATCCATCCACCAACTATTCATGGTGAAGTGGAAAGAGCTCTAGATTTGGAAGCAAAAGGTCGAGGTTCTAGTCCCAGCTTCTCCATTAACTAGTTGTATAATTTTGGGCAGTGACCTTCCTGAGCTTCACTTTGCTTAGAATGGGATGATAATAACACACTGTCCTGCTTCCTGAGATTGCTGTGAGGTTGAAATGAAATAATGATGCAGGAGGGTTTGGTGAACTGCAAAGCACTGTGGCCAATTTATTGTCATGATTACTACTCTGGCCCCAAGCACCCAGCCCTGCCCTACTCTCCACCCTCAGCTCTGTCCAAACCCCATCCGCACTTCACCTGGCTATCTCCTCGGAGTCCCATGACAGCTTCATAGGATGGGGGGCAATCGGTGGGGTACAAGGGCACTGGGCTGTCCATGGATCCATTATAGGTGATGCTGAGAGAATGTGGGAGAATGTCAGCCCAGGACCTCCCCCCAAATCCTTCTTCCACAATTTTCTCCCTTTCCTCCCTCCCTCCCTCCCTTCTCCCTTACAGGTGATCTTTGCCCCCAGCCCCTGCCCCACCTCTGGGCATCAGTCTCTGAACTGCAGGTATACTCTGGGGGATAATATGGAGGTGGGGGAACCGGGGGCACAAATTCTTCCAGGTCCAGCATGGTGTGGAGCAGAGGAGCTGGGGGAGACACACAGCCCAGGGGCCCCAGAGTACCTGAGGCTGAGTGCTCAGGAGCCAGCTGGGAGGGGGAAAAGAACATGATCATGCAGGGTCCCAATCTCTGCCCCCTCTTTCCTCTTGGCCCCTTCCTCCCAGCCATACCGTCACCAACCTCTCTCTTTTTATTCCCACCCTCCAGAACCTGCTTAGATCAGATAAAGTAACGTGTGTAAAGCAATTTGCAAATGTTAAAGTACTTTACAAATCTTATTACTGTTGCTATTACTATTAGTGCCACATGCTAGCTCCTTTTCCTTCCTGACCCCACAACTCTTCAGAACATGCCTCCTTTAGGCAAACACCATCCCACGCCCAAATTTCACTCCTTTTCCCCATGTCTTCCACACCATGGCCTCAAATCTACCTGTTCTTCCTGACCTTCTACGTGCACCCACACACACACACACACACACACACACCAGTACCAAACACACACTCCTGGCCTCTGACATCTCCCTTCTTGTCCTCGGCCCTGCCTTCCACAAACAGTCTCCCCTCCACCAAATTCCCTCTTCTTTCCTTGCCCTGGTCCCCATCATCTCACCGTGTGCACAAGGTCAAGAGAGAAGATCTGGATGCAGCAAACGATGGCAGACAGGGCACAGACAATCGCAGCACAGACAGTGAGGCCGCAGACACTGAAGAGAAGGTTCTGAAGAAATGAAGGAGGAAGGGAGTGGGTGCACAGGAAAGGCAGCAGCACTCGGGCCCAGCTCATACTTTGTTCCCGAGCATGGGAGTGGTGCGCTGGAGATGAGGGGACGGCATCCCTGTATGTGTGCAGTTGAGAACAGAGAAGACAGGTGGGCACAGGGCTGGGGCAGGGAGATGTTCTCTTTCAACAAGGGAAGCTCACCTTGAGAGCCCCCAGAGCATCAGCACAAGTTGTGCTAAGGGATATTTTCAGCTCCTGGCCGGAGTCCCTGCAGGGTCTAGGCAAGTGAAAAGAGGGGCAGCAGACACAGACCTTCCCTTCCTGGGTTGGGGGGCAAAATTGGAGAGGCCTGAGTTAAGGGCAAAACCAGGTATCCAGCCACCTGGACCTTCCTGGAGTTCCTCTTCCCTTCGCCTTACCATTGAGCACTCTTGGAAATCCCGTGCCAACTGAGCATTCTTACAGGAAAGGACGGAGCCAGCCAGGCTGAGCATGACACACAGTACGGAGAGCAGGGAGAAGAAGGAGATCTAGGGGGCACGGAGGGTATTGGGCTGAGCGCAGGGGCTAAACCACAGGTGTTCCCAGGAGCTTACCTCCCCGTGGGTGCCCTGATCTAGGTGATTTGCCACTCTGGAGGAGTCCCAGGAGGTATATCCTACCCACCAGGCATTGTGGAAGTTATTTCCTCTCTTAGAGGACATGTGTGGGTAACCCCCTCATTGGGCATCACAGAGTCCTGAGTATAAGTTGGTATGAGTGGGCACTGTTCCCCTTGTACTTACCACCAGAGTGAATGGTCTCTTCCATGATACGATGCCAACTAGCCCTGAGAATGCCAGCTGGAGACAGAGTGGGCACAAGTTCAGGCTCAACCTGGTATGAGGGGGACATTTTCAACCCCTTCTCCCCACCTCCCCCTTCCTTTGGTACTGACCCAGCCAGAGACAGTGACAGAAGGATCTTAGGCCTGGAGAGTTATAGGTCAATAGGGTTACCAGGGCACCCCTTTCTCCAGTTGTCAGGCAATGCCATGAAATGGGAAAACGTAGAGAGAGGGGAGGAGGACATTAGGGATCTGGATTCCAGGATGGGGGAGGGGACGGTGGGGAAAAACAACAAAGGACCTCTCCTTATCCCTCGGTACTCACCGAGAAGCCAGCCCATGATGGGTAGGACCTCTTTATGTTTTCTGTGGAGGTGACTGAAGAAGCCACCATGCTGAAGGTGACCACCAAGACACCTAGTATCACCTGGGCCAGCCCCAGGGTGAGCAGAGCTTGGAGCCAAGGCCGGTGGAGCCGGAGATGGGTGAGGCCTCTGGTACTCGGCCGGCTGGTCAGTGAATGGCTTGAATCACTGGGTGAGGGCATTGTGCCCACCCCCTTGGAGCCTGCCTCTGTTGCAGTCCCCCCTGGCACCTGAGGGCATCTCAATTAAACCCAAGGGCCACTCCCTTCTTCTCTCCACTTATCCCCCACCCCCACCCCTTAGCCAAGGAACCCACCCCCTGCCTGGGTCCCAGGGTACATGGCCCAAATGTTCCAGCTAGAGGGATGTCAGAGGGCACTTGAAGAGATTGGGGTGGGATGGGGGGAATCTGCTTGTCCCCCAGGGACGTAGGTCACGTGGGGGCAGCAGGAGGCTCTCTCCCCACAGCAGGCAGGGGGTGGGCACAGTGCCCGGGGGCAGCTCGGAGGAAGGGGGGGCACCGGTTCATTTCATCGCCCTGGGGATGGGGGGTGGGGGAGGGGAGCAGGGAGGGGCCAGGTTCCCCCAGGGAGGATGGAAGGTAGGCTCTAGGATGCTAGAGAAGTGTCAGTAGGGGCAGGGAACGGGGTACAGAAAAGAGTATGGGGGAATGGGGTAGAGGTAGAGAAGTGGGGAGGGTCGGGAGGGAGGGTTTGGGATAAGACTGGAGATGCTGATGCGTGCCGGATGATGCCCGCGGGCGGGGGTGGGTGGTCGGCCCGGTAGGGTCTCGAAGCCTTAGTGGGGTGTCCCTTAGAGGTCCAGGGCTTCTTGGCGGGGTATGGCTCCGCTGCAGTGCCGTCTCCACGGGCGGCCAGCCCAGCTCGGCTCCCCGGGATGCTGGCTGCAGCAGGTCCAAGCGGGAGGAAACGGGGTTGGGGGGGAGGGATGGGGGAATGGAGAGGAGGGGCGGGGTGAAAAGGGCTAGCGCTGAGCAGTCTGGGAACTGTAGTCGGGTCCTGGAACCACTAAGGTGGGGAGGAGGGGGCCGCCTGGAGAGGAGGGCGGGGCTGGCTCCGCGCCCTCCCCATCCCCTCCCCCCCTTATTCTGGTTCTGTGGTGCCCATCCAAGTCGGAGCCATTCACGCCAGACCTCCCACTTATCATCCCATTTATCATCGGAGCCCATCCTGCCCCACCCGACTCCTGCCCTCTCCCAGGGAAAGAGCTGGTTCTGGGCAGCTGCGGCTTCTCCCAACCAGCTAATGGAAGGTGGAAGCTGGGGAGGGCCCTCCCAGTAGCTTGGCTTTCCTGCACCCATCCTAGGCCTGGCCCCAGCCTGCCCACCCACCTCTTGGCCTTAAACCCCATCTTTCCAGGTTCCTAGTCTTCATCCTCAAACCCCTTCCTTCCCGATGTCCCCATGAAGACACAGAAGCTTGCCTCCAAGTTCTACTGTCTTTATTTAAATAACTGAAGCATTAGCCTTGGCACAGCAGAGGGCAGCAGGGGCTCCCAAGGTGGGGTGAGGCCTGGGCGGGTGAGGCAGAGTCAGGCAGTGCTTGGGACTTGGATCAGTACCCCTGGGTTCCCCTCACCCTCTTGGGCAGGCCTGTTCTTACTGCCACAAACAGAAAGGGGGAGAGACAAGGAATGAAAACACTTGTCTCTCTCCAAAATCAATCCTAGGGAGAGATGAAAGGGGAGGAGAGCCAACTTCATCCAGAGCCAAGGTTGGGGTGCACCAGCCAGGGAAGGAGAGAAGTAGGTGAGGAAGAGAACATTATGGGGTCCGGAAGGCATTGTTGGCAGCACCTGCAGCTGCATTGGCCGCAGCCGTTCGGACTGCAGGATTGGAGAAGACACCGGCAGCAAACTCCTGCTGGGCCTTCTGGAAACTGGCACCTGTGCGGCGGTACAGGGAGTGGATCTGGGGGTTGTGAGACAGGAGGAGGAATTTAACAGGAGTTGACAGCCATATGCAGGCTGCTCAGCCTACCATTACTGAGGGCCAGCTTTCATCTGACCAATCATCTCTTCTGTCATTCGTCTCCACCACCCAGCAAGCACTTGTAAGCCATGACTCTTGAGAACAAGGCAACAAGGGGGATCCAAAGGTAAGTGGTGAGGAAGCATGTAGAAAAGGGTGATGAGCGGCTCTGGAGTTAAACCTAAACCTTTAGCACCTGCTGACCCAGGGGACCATCAATTCCCCTCTCTGTCCTGGCTCCAAGCCCTGCTCACAATGAGACTGGCCCAAATGATAATGAGCACAATGATGCCCCTAACAGGAGTAGGGAGAGCATATGCACCAGCTTCTCTTCTTTGGCTCCCTGCGGCCCCTTCCATATCTAACAACTGGCTCTGCCTTCCCTTTCAGTGTTCATCACATTCAAACCCATTCAACAAAAAGTACATATCTACCACATGCAAGGCACTGGGGAAGATACAAAGGTAGTCCAGTCACTGTACATCCAGCACCCCATAACCAGGCTGTACTGAAAAGACCCCAATCTCTTTTCCCTTCACAAAAGATCCCCACATTCCTCCACCTTCCCAGCCCTGCCCCAGTCCCCTGACCCTCATTACCCGCTTCAGCATCACAATGCCCAGCACAGCAATGCCAGTGAAGAACAAGGCGACTAGCAGCATGAGTACGGCCACAACTGTGTTGATCTTCAGCACCATCAGGGCCGAGATCCACCCACTGTCATTGGATAGAGGAAGAGAAGGGAAGCCCGTGTCACAGCCAGGCCTGCCACGGCGTCTCTTTGAGTCTCCTCACCGATTTTCTTTCCAGTTTCCCATACATCCAGTTAAAAGTCCCTATCATCCAGATCTCACCAGCACATGTGGCCCCATAATTCCAAATCCGTAACAGCTCTCTTTCTCTTCCTGCTCAGTCTCAACGTTCTTAGCAATTTCTCTCCTATGACTATGGATTGTTTACTTCAGTGTGTTCTATTTACTCTCTCACTGCTGGATCTCAAGTACTCTTCTATCCATTCCTTTTCCTCTAACACTGTCCTTCTTCCTGCTTACATTCCTGGTTCTATACTTTCCTCCTCCAGGAAGCCTTCCCAGGCTGACCAACTACAGATATTCTCTTAATCACTCCTTCCCATCACTGAGGTCTAGAGCTCTCCAGTCAATTTTCTAACTTTTCTTAGGAATTCACTCTGTCTCCGTCAAACTAGAAGCTGTCCAGACCTTAGCACAGTGCCTGGCACACAGCAGGTGTTTAATAAATGTTTACTGACCAAATGACTAGGGAGCTCATTTTCTTTCTCTGGATGTCTTGCCACCTGACAAGAGTTCTGACTATATGGAGCACTCATGACAAACAAGAGAAGGGGCACAGGGAGAGAGTGGACAGGCTAACCTGAATCCTGATGATGGGATGCCAATAGCCGCCAGCACGTATATCACGTCCTGGACGAAGAAAATGAAGAAGAAAACGAAGAAATTGAATGAACTGTCACTCCTGCAGAGGAACAGAAAGATAGAAGGGAGAGATGTTAGGCATGAGGGGCAGACATAGGTCACACCCAACAACCTTCCTCTCTCCCACAGTCCCATCCTTGCTCACCTGAAAGCCTTGTACATAGGGCGGTACCAGCAGACAAAGGAGCAGGGCGTGAAGAGTAGGGCCCAGAGGATGGAGAGCCCAAAACTAGAGCCACTGGAAGTAGGGGTCACACAGAAAGAGGCCAGGCAGGCAAGGAAATTCAGGAGGAGGGCCAAGGTACTGCCTGGGGGTGGGGTGGAAGGGAACAGTGTCAACATGGATGAAAATAAAGTCTACCTCAGTACTAATGACCCAAATCCCCCATCTCCAATGGAAAAAAAAATGTTAAGGAGGTGTCCAGCAGCTAGCTCTGCTGCCATCTTTCCACAAAGCCTTCACAGTTCCAACTAGTTGAAAATGTTCTTTCACTCTTCAACTTTTCCTAGAAGGTGGATTTCTTCTTTGTCTCATCCCACCCCACCTGATATTTATTTATGTGTGTGTTGTATGTCTCTACTAGCCACATATTGATGAGAATGTAAGCTCTATGAGGGCAAGGGCTATGTCATTTTTTATATTTCCAGTCCCTATCATATAGTAAGCACTTAATAAATGTTTGTTAAATTTAAGTGAATAAATTAACAAATGTTTATCCGGAATTTCCATGGCAGAAATTCATAAAAAGGGAAGCATCTATCTTTCTAGAATCCTCCAGACTTGGAGCAGCTAGGAGGTGCAGTAGATAGAGCTCTGGTCTTGGAGTCAGGAGGACCTGAGTTCAAATCCGGCCTCAGACACATAACACTTAGTAGCTGTGTGACCCTGGGCAAATCACTCAACCCCACTGCCTCATCAAAAAAAAAAAGAAACCTCCCAACTAATGGCAGATTACAGGTCAAGCAAATGACAAATATGTGTGATATGAGGGGAGCTGCACTTGGAGGAAAGGAGTGGGAAGTCACGAGATATGCTGGCAGGCTGGATAATGTTTTCTAGTGGTGGTAGTGGGATCAAGGAAGAAGGCTTCCTAAAGGAGATAGCCTTGAGACATGATGGCAAATTAGTGAGAGATACTATTTTATGACAGGTAGAAAGAAATTTAGATATAGGAGGTCGCTTGGAAGCAAAAGAGGGAAGTTTCAGGCTCTCTCTTCCTCCCTGAAAGATACTCTTATTCTTCTACCTAAACAAAGCCCTGTAGTTCCCCACCACTTACACATCCAGAGGTAGTACATAGTAGACACTGTCTTCTGGAACTCCTGGGGAATTTCCATGGAGATGTCTTGGAAGAAGCAAGGCTGGACAGGGCAAAATGATGGCAGTGGAGGCCAGTTGTTCTGTCGGGCTGCAAGGTATAGAGTGGCCAGGTGAGAAGGATACCAGAAGATGTCAGAGGCCAAGAGAGTAAAATTCAACAGATGAAAACTCTCTATTTTCCATAGGAGGTTCCAACTCAGTGACCCATGAAGGATGCCAGTGACAGAATAGTATGAATGGCATTAAGTAGAAAGAATCCCTCTCCCTTTCTTGCTCATTTCAGAATATTAGAAGACTTCACTCCCTGCCTGCTTCCCCCAAGAGCTGGCATGGTGTTTGGTTGCCATCACCAAAGACTTACTAGCAGAACCCCCTAGGGCTGCATGCCGCAACTCCCTCTCCCTCCGGTCCAGCTCCTCTGCCTTTCGATTGAGCTCCTCCTGCCTTTTCAGAAGTTCTGCGGTGGCTGCTGCAGCTGAAGCCTACCCAGAGAGAGAAGGCAGAGGATGAGTCAGTCCTGGGACTGTGTAGCCTAGGGATAGTGCTGAAGGGCACTGCTTAGCCCCAGGTATCTCTTCACACATAATACCTGAGTGTTGTAGGAGCCATAATTCTTAGGTTCTGTGGGGCTGATTTTTCTGGAAGGCTGCTGGTGGGGCTGGGTTGTTGGCAGAGGCGGTGGGGCAGGTGGCTCATAGGAAGGTAGTGACTGTTAGATTATAGAGAGAAAAAAAGAATCTTAGAGCTAACTTTAGAAATCATCTAAACTTCCCAACCAACACACAGTACAGTGACTTGGACATGACAAATTTTCAATAAATGAATGTGAAATGGAATGAAATATAGGATTCCCTTTCACAATATCCCTGAAAGAGAGCCCCTGATTGCTGGTTGAACACTTCCAATAATGGGAGGGGAAGGGGGGCAGTAGAAGAAAGCTCTAATTGTTACTTCTTTTCTGCTTTGACGAAAAATACGAAAATACCAAGTCACCTGCTCTGATTGATTCTCACATCCCATCAGAGCCATTAGGCAAGAGCCCAAAGCTTCTTCCATCTATCCTTTCCTATCTTACCCTACTCATTTCCTGAGATCTGATTTCTAACTCTCTAGTAAGACAAATAGGCTTCCTATCACCTGTTTATTCATTGCTTCCTCCTGTCCCGGAGCCTAAGTACAATTTGTTTTCCTCTTATTTTCATTCACTGTTATCCCTGTCCTCCTCCATATCCTCCTCCACATTACTATTCTTCCAGGAAGCCTCCCTAAACTGACACCATTAGCTGGATCTCTTTTCATTCTCTCCAGAACTGATTTCAGCCTCAACTTATTTGTTTGGCTTTTGTGTCAAGCCATGAGATGATTCTAAAATAAAATGAAAGACTGTCCCTCACTTCACTGAATGCACAATCTGACAGAGTGACATCTAAGGTATGATTTTTTAAAGGTTCCTTCCAACTCTTAATACTACACGATGGTGGGTGCTAGTGTTTTTATCTCTCTGCGGTCACTTCTTAGGTCACATGTCAGATTCGCAGAGAAAAGAGACAATGTTTCTTCTTAGGCATGAAGCCCAGGACTCTGTCCCTCCGGGACTTAGAAAGATGAAAAGAGGTCTACATATTTACTCTCATCTAGGGTTAGACCATATCTACCCATCCCAGGTACAGACTCACCTCACGGTTCTCAAAGGGGTTGTAGACGTCGAGTGTTGCATACTGGGGGCTGGGTCGGTGCTGGGTGACCGCTGGGTCCTGGGGACAGAGACTAGGGGCTTAAGATGGAGTTGGGGAGGCAGGAGGATTCCCAGGGAGCTCCCACTCCTAACCGAAGTTACTGAGGGAAACTAGGGGCAGGGAGGGGGAAGGGAAAGGAAGTGAGGCCCCAGCTGCAACAGCTTTCCCGAAATCCTGCACCCCACCACCCATTCTTCCCAGACATGGGGGTGACGGAGTTGAGACGCTGCCCCTCCCCCCAGTCCTGTGCAGAAAGATCCCGAAGCTAGAGGGGAGGATGACCTAGACTGCCAGGCCACCCTCCACGTGTCAGTCCTTCCCGGGGGTTAAATGTCACCAGGTGCTGAGGGTCAGAGGTCAGCCTGGCCCAGACACAGAAGGGGGCCAGTGCCTGTCACCTGGAAGGGGTTGTCAAACTCGCTGGGTTCGGCGAAAGGGTTCCCACTATTCTCGTTCTGGGCCATGTCGGAAGGTCTGGCCTCAGCCTCGGCTTCAGCCTCGGCCTCGGCCTTAGCTCAGCCTTCGCCGGCTCCTCCTCCCCTCCACCGCCTCTTCCGCGGCGGCGGCGGCGGCGGCAGCGGCTCGCGGGGTTCCGTCCCTGTCGGCCCGCCCCGCTTCCCGAGAGCGCTGATTGGCCGTGAGGACCGGAAGAATCTGGGAATCCCTGCAGCAGGGGACGACTACGCATGCGTCAGAGCCTAAAGCGGAAGCGGAGAATCATTATCGGCCTGTCCCACTCCCGACTCTGGATGGTACCTTCTTGCTCATGTGACCACCTCTCATTGAGAAACTACGCCTCCCGGTAGGCACCGCGCCATAACTTGTGGCCCTACGAGTTGTGGGTAGCCATCTCCCCAGGCCGTTTGCTGTCTGGTACCCGTCTGCCCGGCCAGCCTAATTCAACCGTTTACCACTTGGTCTTAAGCACCCCCGAAACCCCGATCTAGGACTTCCAGGTATTGCAGAGAAGTGCAGGCTTTCCATCTCATCTCGGCACGTCTAACTTGGGGCCTGCGCGGGCCGTGCCCAACCCGAGGCCCCAGAGGTTCCGGCCACTCTCCAGCGTCAGTCTTACTACCCAAGCTGCTAGGTTCCTCTAGGGTAGACAGTAGTACCTCCTTTCAGACAACTTGGAAAAGCCAGCTAGTTGTTAAGTTTTGTTTTCCCCGGAGGAAAACTCATTAGCAAAGGCGGGAATTATGTATTTGACCAAATCTGGAGAATGCTCAGGTGTTCAAATACCCAACTTATTTTCCCGAACTCAATTCCAGATGGGTCAGTTGAAGCACGTCATATTTATTTCACAAAGACTGTACAAAATTCCTTATAAAACATAGGGTAGGTGCTACCTCACCACCTCATGCCCCCTCCAGCACTGCTGGAAAGAGCAAATGAAGGCCTGAGAGGGTGTTGAAGGGATAGCTTTTATATACAGGGCTTCAATGGGAAAAGGGAATAAAGGCCAGAGAGCTCTGCTGTATTTACACTATCTCACATATTCACAGGTTTATAAAGGAGCCAGGAGGAAGGTGAGGGAAGTTATGCTCCTGCTCCATTCTTTTGTATAAAAAAGCACCAGTGTCCCAGATCGGCCACTCATTGCCATAAGAGACAATAAGGGGCCCCAGGCCCAGTTGTCACCGGCTGATATCCCGACTGGAGTCCCACACCTTAGCGCTTGGTGGTTCAGCCCTAAGGCGGGCAAAGAAAGGATGCTGAAGGGCTTCGCCCAGGGTCAGTCGCTTGGCAGGTTCATATTCTAGCATGCTCTCAATCAGGTCAAATAGCTGGTGGTGTTCATCTGCCTCCGATGTCAGGTATCGCTGGTGGAGGGCAGGAAAAGGGTGAGCTGGGCTGTCCAGAGAAACCAGACCCTCCATGGTGGGCTGATTTGGTTCTTCCTTTAGGCTTGGTTTTGAATCCTGAAGAGCATCTAACCCAGACTAATACTTCTAAGCCATACTATGTACCTCCCAATACCATTGTTAGTCTTCTGTTTCGATTTCACAGCTCAGAGTACCCAAGAAGCCTCATCCTTGATATATTAAAATAATTTTCCTTATATCTTCTATGTGATTGTAAGTTTCCTAAAGTTAGGGATCACAGTTGTTCCTCAACAAACATCTAAGATGCTGCTTTGACCTTGGACTCGATATTTTTTTTAAAGCACCGTTTTTAGCCTCTCATGCTGTCCCCCAATAATCACATAATTTTTTCTTCAATTTCTTCCAACCCCTCCATTAGCCCCCAGAATTAAAACTAGTCTTTGAGAATCCACCATCCCCAAGCCTGCTCACCCGCAGAGGTTTGCAATTCTCTCGTACATAACGGCCAGCCGATGTGTTCTCATCCCAATCCAGTCGACCCCGGTAAAAATACTTCTGCTTCCTGTTAGAGGTGGGGGTTTAAGGGATCCAAGGGGTTCACATTCATAAGGAAAACTCCCCCACCTCCTTGATCTCAGTATAGAGAGGTAGCATCATTAAGTAGAAAGAATGATGGTTTTGGAGCCAGTTAAGACCCGGCTTTGAAATTTACATCTGACACACAACACTTCTGTAACCATGAACAAGTTAATTAACTTTTCTGAACCTCCATTTCCCCATCTATAAAAGGGGATAATACCCACTTCGTAGTTATGAGGACCAAATGAGAAAATGTATGTAATGCACTTTGAAAGTCTTAAAGCACTATAAAAACATCAGTTTTATTATTAGATCCCTAGGCCTTGGCTGGCCATGAAAGTGCCAAGACGCCTTGGAAAAAAAAGTAGGTACACTGGGAAAATGTACCCACTTCTCAGGAATTCCCACTCCTCAGAGGGAGAGGATGAGTTAAAGCTTCACCCAAAAGCTGGGCTCTCACCTACCTGGTCTTTCTGATCATTCGAGAGGGAATAGGCCCCAGGATCCTTTCCATCATGGCTAAGTGTTCTCGGTTGTCATGAGTCTGGGGAATGAAGAGATAAATGGTCCATGGGGGAGGGAAGATGATGGACTAAATGCTAAGTACATGGAAAGGCTTCTAGTGGCAGAGATGGGCAGGAATGGTGGGTGGGGAGAACAGGCAGGTGGGTTCTCAGAAGGCAAAAGGGTAGGTAGGTACCAGGGAGTGTTGTCAGGCGCCCTTTCCCCCTCACCTGGAACAAGGTGAAGCCAACGTAGTACTCGAAGATGATGCAGCCGATGCTCCACACGTCACAGGGCTGTGTCCAGCCGAGCTCTGGGTGTGGGGATGGGGAGGGAGGGGTGGGAGGGGGAGATGGCGCTGTGAGGCCCCAGGTGGCCCCACCCTCACCCCACCCCATCCCAGATAGTCCTATCCTCCCTTACCCAAGATGACTTCTGGAGCTCGGTAATGTCGAGTGGAAACAATGGTGCTATGGTGTTCGTGGTCAAAAGTGGCACTGCCAAAATCCACTACCCGTACTGCTGTATTCTTCACACTCCGTTCATCCCGTTTCTAGAAGAAAGACAAGTGGAGATTTAATCTCAGCTCCTGGTATAGCTATGACTCGGCCTCATGCTTCAAGCACTGGAGCATTCTCACAAAGAACCCTTGAGGATGTATGTCATTTTGGCCTCCCACCCATTCCTTCACCAGCCAGAGACACCTCTTGCTTCCCAGCCTCCACATCTATTTCAGCAAAGTACTTTCAGAAGTGGAGGTCACGGGAGAATCAAGAATGATCAGCCAACCTGAGAGTCTACATATATCCAGAACATTTCTCGACGTGTGGCACTTAAATAAATCTAAATAAGGATGTCAGTATACACATTTGTGTATATGAGAGATGGCTAGAGTCAGGGAGGGACGGTGCTATCCCCCTTTGATCCTTACTCAGCTTTTATCTTTGGTGATATTCCTCTGGTATTCAAGCTAGCTGAACTCAATAGCCTTACAGACTACCTCAAGAAAGAGAAAGAGCAGACTGGAACATGAGTTTAGCCAGAACTATAGAAATGTGGAATCAATATCATTAATGTAATATTTGATAGGATAAAAAAAAAACCTCCCTACTGGAAAGCAGTTCTCAGTTTTTCCCAATTCCTCTTGCAATTTAAGCTGGTTTTCTTCCTCTCATTCTATTCTGGTATTCTTAGTCTTAGCGGGAACTGAAGTGGAGGCAGGGGGAAAGGAGAAGATACAGGAGACATAAAGGTGAAAGGACAGGAAGCAAGGGAACAATTGAAGTAGCACAGCTGCCCCTACCCCTTTGCCAGAGAGGCTCCAGCCCTCTCACCTTCTCCAGGTTGTAGGTGAGCTCATAGTCCGAATTCACAAACAGGATGTTTTCTGGCTTGAGGTCCGTATGTGTCAGCTTGTTGTCATGGAGGACTGCAGGGGAGAGGGCGGGGTCAAGCCAAGTCCTAAGCAGGGGCAGGGATGAAGCATTCCAGCCTAATCCAATGGGTGGGATCAAAGCTGTCACAGAGGTGGATCTAGGAACCACTCAGGAGTACTCTCTATTCTACAGCCAATTAACTGACTGCACTAAGAACCCCTTCAACTCATGGCTGATAAGCGTCTACAAGGTCTATAGAGAAACTGGATACATCTAATTCTCAGTGCCAAAGAAGGGGAAACTGTGATACGATATAAAAACCAGAGAACGATCCTCAAACCACATATCTGGCTTTGGAACATCTTTTTATATCGACCCAGACACATGGAGGCATCTGATGCCACAGAATTTCCCCAAACTTCAAAGCAAATCATGAAGTTGCCCTATGAAGATCTGACTCAAGAAGAACCATGAAGCCGTCCAGATTCCCTATCCTGAACCCTGGGTCAACTCAACTACTACCTGCTCCCCATGTCCTTCCTGGGGGTGAACGTCAACCCTCTCTGATGAATGCAGCCCCTAGCCTGGGCCAAATGGCCCTATCTAAACACTGGATGTCTGGCTAGTACCTTCCCTGAGAAGAAAGGAAAAGCAGTAACTAAGTGTTTTGGTTTCAAAGGCCTTCTCTTCTAGCTCCAGATGGGCTGAATGTGGAGTGAGAGTAAAGAGAGATGGTGGTAACATCAGCCAAGGAGTTAAGTCAGAAGAAGAGGATGTCAAAGTGACATTGAAAGCAAGAACCGCAGATTTTAGTCAAGAGTTGGCTGCTCAAGGGCTTCACGAGCGTGAAGCTGAGCCTGAAGAGGTCCCCTAGGGAGGGGGCGCTGCCCTGAGCCCGCCTCTGCCCGCCCCACTCACACTTGACGGCCTGACACAGCTGGAAGGCCATGTGGCGCACTTGGTGGATGGGGTAGGGCAGGTAGTTGTTGTCTTTGAGGAAGTCGAAAGTGCTGAGGCCCAGGAGCTCGAAGGAGATACACATGTGGCCATGGTAGTCAAACCAGTCAAACATCTGGACACACAGGCTGAGGAGAGAGGGAAGGGGAGAGCAGTGAACCCCCTCTGCCTGCTCCTCCTCCGCCTGTAGCGGCGGCAGGGTGGGCTCACATGGCAGGACACGGCCAGCAGATTTCAGGGCTGGTCAGGGGCCCTGCCTAGCCTGTGGCTGATAACATGACAGCACTTGGGATCTCCTTTGCATGTGATGCTGGAAAATCATCAAGCTAGTTTTCTTCCATCACTAAATATCTCCGGAGACTCTGTTTCCCTTATGAAGCCTTCCTAGATTGATCAGAGAAAACAGATGCCGAGCTGGGTGGTCTTAGATGTCATCTAAGAGGAGACTTAGATCCAGAGCGTGTGTCCATTCTATGTCCTAGGCTGCCTCCACTTACTTGGTAGTCATCTACCCCATGCAGTACAAATAACATTCTCCAGCTTCCACTACTAGTATGTATTTTTCCTGGCCACATTCCTAAAATGCACTCATTCTTGACCAGTATTTGTTGTAATATGTATGCATACATACCTCCAGTTCATTTGCATGTCTACGCACACATGTGCACATGCACACACACAAAGAAGTTTATATAATGAAGAAAGCCAGCTTTAGAATCAGGAAGCCCAGGGTTTAAAGACTGGCTGTGATACTTACCAGCTTTGTGATCACGGGCAAGTCACACTTTCTGAGCCTCAGGTATCAGTAGAGGGAGTTCTCACACCAACAAAACCAAGTCCCTAACACTGACATACGTAAGCACGTGCATGCATATGTGTATGTATGCATGTATAAAAAGCCTGGCGTGTGATAAATGCATAATAAATGTTTGTTGATAGATATTTTTACCTATTTAATGTGTATGTATGTTATATGTGTGTGTACACATATATGTACCACACACACACCCCCTCCTTCTAGTCCATTCATATTTTGGCTTAATACTTTTCTACTGCCATGTAATATATCCATATCTACTGCATCTCTTTGAGATCATATGTTCTAGATATCAAAGATTAGGTCATTACAAAAAGCTCTGTACTGTTATTATGTCAGCCTGTATAATTAAGGGCTTATTCAATTTTTTAAAAATGCAAATGAGTATGATGAGGATGGAGATAAAGAAATGGAAAAACGACAAGACGGGGAAGACTTGTACCCTCTTGGTTTCTTCCTGTTTCCCAATGGCCCACAAAATCTTGGGAGTGTCTCTGGTGTGTGAAAAGGATGGAAATTCAGGCCTTCATTCCCTGCCCTGCTTACTTCTTATTGTCTGGGTCCTTTTCATTGATCTTCTCCAGCACATTGATTTCCAGTCGTGCTGCCTCTTTGTACTTTTCCACATTCTTAATGATCTTTAGGGCAACCCGAGCTCCACCCCTGCAAGACAGCAGGAGAAACTGTTGGTAGGTGCTCAAGAACACTCCAGAATCTGTGAGATTGGCTATAAGATTTAGAAATCAGGAAAGTGTTCCTAGATATGCTCCATCCCTCTATTCTTGGGATTGCCTAGGGGACAAAAAGGGGTTAAGAAGGGTTAGCTCATACCTTCGATGATCCACACACTGTACAACACGGCCAAAGGTCCCCTCTCCTAGAGTGCTCACAATCTCATCTGAAATGGTATAGAATGGGATTGGGGGACAGGGAAGAAGAGAGAAGGTAGGGTAAGCTTAGTTGATAGAAGATGAGCATACTGATACCTGGGGGTAGGAGATGACAGAAGGGGAAGACAGATAGTCATGAGAGGAGACCCCTGACTAATTCCCACCACCTAAACCCAGGGTCAGAAGAGCTGGAAGTGGGCTATAGGGATCAATTTATAATAACAACTCAAACCACCCATATGACAAACATCACAGAGAAGAGACAGAAGAGGCAGTGACTTGGGTTGGCATAGGGGAGGTTAAGATGTTTATAGGACCATTACAAGCTATAGGATTGTTACGATTTGGCTTGTACATCGCTCTTGTAGCCAGTCCCCGACGTGGTAGATGAGGTGACCCTCAGCGTCGTCCTCCACACTCTTGGCTCTCCGGCTGCTGTGCTGCTGTCAGGGGGCGGTGGGGGGTAGGAGCGAGCCAGGTGTCGGAGCGGGGGCCGAAGGGAGGCGGGGTGAATGGTAGAGGGGCCACCGGTCACAGGCGCCCAGCCAAGGGGGACAGACGATGACGGGGGACAGCGGAAGGTAATACGTCAGATGTAATAAGGTGGATTGGGGACAGAAGAGAGAGCAACGTATAGTCCCAGGTCCCCAAACCCAAAGTGGGGTCAGGAGGAGGGATGGGGCAGAGCAAAGAAGTGGTTTAGTTGCTAGTCACCCCCAGTCCCATGAGAGACAACAATGTCTCCTCCATGGGGCAGAGATTTACCCTACCCCCCATCAATTCCCCCCACAGATATGGGTACAGAGCCCAGAGCCTGAGGGAGAGAAGCATATCCCAAGCAAGGCATTCAGAACAGAGCTGATCATCCTAAGAACAGCAGGTAAAGTATGCCAAAGAGGAGGGCACTTAGTGAGCATAAATGCACAGTGTCTGTATGATCCAAGATCTAATGTCCTGGTGTCCTTCAAGAGCCAGAAAGTTTCAGAGGAAGAGAACTGGCCTAGTGCCCACCACAGTATCCACACCCCATAGCACAGCTGAAAACAAGGTCATTTCCTACTTACCCAGAATCCTAAGAATCTTGAAGAATGGGGAGAGAAGAGATAGTGTTGAATACTCACCGAAGACGAATGGCTGAATGTCCGGCTATGTCGTCTCCGCCGCCTGTGTTTCCTACGGCTACTTCGTTGGCTGCGGTAGCTGTCATCTCGATGGTACTCATAGGAATGTCGATACTCAGCTTCATAATAAGGTTCCCCTCGTTCCCGGCTGTAGTCACGCCTATAGCTGGCACAGTATCGTCGGTCATAGGCCCGCCGGTCAGAAGAGTGGTCATCATAGCTGATAGGAGAGAAAGAAGTAATAAAGACTAAACCAATCTGATATAGGAAGGGCATCTTTCCCCATTTGCTTATATGCTCTGCCATACCAGGTGACATCAAACACACAGCTCTCAAGTCTCCCTCTCTTCTCTAGTTTTGCCCATTACTAAGGACAAAAGGGAGGCATTCTATTACTAGGAAATAGCTATCAAACCTCTTCCTAGTCATCTTAGGAACCCAAGATAAGAAAATATCCAAAGAGAACACCCCCACACATAAGCATCCCCACCCCCTCAAAAACATGCTACGAAACAACAATACCCACCTGACCTCTTTTCATCCCCTCCTTTATAAGGCATTGAAAGCTGACCTCTTTTCAGCCACTTTCCCTAAAGAACTCCACTTATTATCCATACCACCAGCACTCTCACTGACCTATCTTATATCTTATTAAGCCATGGTCATTTTATGTGTGTGTTCTGCTTCTTCAACTAGACCACAAATACATTGTGGACAAGAATCTTAACTATTTTATATCTAATTTTCCTCATCAATATTCACTCCCACCTTCCTACCCACACCCAGATCTGTTTAGAATGGGTATTCAGTAAATATTGTTGATACTATAACAGTTGCAAGGTTTATATAGTTATAGCAATTTTGCAATAATGCATTTTAGCTGACTTTTTAAATTCTACCCTGAGTTCCCTAAGCACCTACTAGCTCCTCACCTCCTAGAACGGACGTGATAGCTGTCTTCTCGTCGGCGCCGCCGAGTCCGGTCACTGCTGCTAGACCAAGAGCGGCTTCTCCGTCGCTTATGTTTTCGACTGCGGTAATGTTCATGGTAGCTGCCCCGGCTGCCCCGCTCTGAAGAGTGGTATCTTCGGGGGTGAGGCATCTGAGAGAAGGAGACAAGTAATGGAGGCAGAATGTCATGACAAACCCCAATCTTTATGTCTCACCTGTGGTGTTAAATAAATTAATCAATTTCCTACATGACCTCTTTTACCAATGATAATATATTTATTCCTGCCTTTGTGCCTATCATTGCACCCCACCAATGATACCCTCTCCTCCTTCCCAATCTAGCTCAAAATTTCAAAATTTCATAAATAACCCTACCTGGCTTATTCTTCTATCTTGATTCCCCTTTGCATTGTAAGCTTTCACTTGTTGAAACATGTTTAATATGGCCTTCTGAGTTTGCTGTCCTTGCTTTTGCCTGCATTATTCTTTATCCCTGGAATGATATCCCCAGTTCCTATTCTACCCATCCTTTAAAGCCAAGCTTAAACACTTCCTTCTTCACAAATTTTCCTCAATCTCTCCCAACTCAACACTTTGAAGTTTTGCACACATGTATGCATTACCTTGTATTAACAAATGTTTATGTCCTATTCCCTTCCTCATCTATATTCTCCAGAAAAGCAAGAAGGCTCTTATTTAATCTTTATTCCTCCCCATGGATTTACCACAGTGATTTGCACACAGTAGGTGCTTAAAAGACATTTGTTGGATAGAGGCTGAAAGACTGTTATAAATGAGATTGTAACTGGTAAGGCTATGTTATTATAAGGTCTTTCTATGGCTCATCTTTGGATGGGTTACAACACAGAACAGACCTGTGTTAAACTAGTTTTGCTTACAGAATATAACAAATATTCAAAGTATATTGCTTAAGTGAGCTAATGTCATTATGTGATCATATTGTTTCTTTAACTAGACTACGTACATCGAGGACATGAATCTTAACTATTTTATATCTAATTTCTTTTGCCAATACTTTACTACCCTCTTACCTATGCAGGATCCAGATAATTGTACAGAATGAATATTCAATAAATACTGTCACTTTACTATTACAGTTCTAGGGATTTGAGTCCTAGAACTGTAAGGTATACCTAGAGTGGTTCCCCCCCAACCCAACTCCCTTAAAATATTTTCGTTAGAGGGCCCCCAGCTGGAATCTGCTTTCCAGTAGGCCATTCTTCTCTTGTATTCAGAAGGTATGAAGAATGGCTGGTTTTTAAATTGGTAGCAGCACTTCTTGGCTAAGATCGGACTACCCTCCAGCTGCCATGGAGGGGTGGGAGGAAGAAGAGGAGGAACAGTGATCTTCTTTCTCCCTGTTCCCTGCCAAGTGTGGGAAACTCTCAGAGGGAAATAGTAGTTACAGGTGAATGAGGCTGGAGGGAGAGGAAAAGAGGGAGAGGGAGAGAAAGGGGGGAGGAGGGAAGAAAGAGAGAGGGAGGGAGAGAATAAGAGAGGGAGGGAGGGGGAGGGGGGAGAGAGAGAAGGGGAGAGATTGCTTCAGGAGCAGAAAAATATTAGGAGCAGAGGATTCCATGTGGTAAGAGTTCCATTACGGTACTTAGACATCTGGGTCATATTCTGAGTCTCTCCTCACTCTCAGCCCAACTCTGAACTGAGGAGACTGATATTTGGCTAGGTTCCTAGTCTGGGGATAAAAGAAAATCAAGGAAACAATAAGACCACATTGTCTCCTTAGGACACTAGCTACCCCTTCCCCATCTGTAAATTGAGAATATTTGTCCTACCTCTTAAACTTATAAGTAACAACTGAAACAATGTACTTACAACGTACTTTTGTAATCTTAAACCTGTACAAGTCTTATAATTCCCAAGCACTGAGAGCCCTCCTCCATTTCAATTTAGCACCTAAATGTCTCCTACACAGTACCTCTCCCCCATAAGCTACTCTTAAGGAAACCTCTCACACGACCAACTTCTAAGTCTCTTTTTCTTTTTTCTCCATTTGCTCCAGCAACCATGTTCCAAGGGTGCACCTCCCTACCATAAACCTCTCCTAGGGAAACCTCTCACACGACCAACTTCTAAAGTCTCATTTCTCTTCTTATTCTCTACTTGCTCAAGCAATCAAGGCCCAAGGAGCTACCTTTTGGTCTCGCAGACCCAGCCGAACTCCTCCTAACGTGCGCTGTCCAGGCCGCCCCGTTCCTTGCCACACCTCGGTCCCTGACCTCCGGTCACTTCTGCCCTAGCCCCCCTCCCCCCGATACCTTCCGGCTTCCCACGGGACAGGGCAAGCCCCTTTCCTTTTCTACTCAACAGCTCGCAACAGCCCTCGTCCTCCCGCACCGCTGCGACCCCAGTCCCGCTTGGGTCCCGCACCTCCAGTCCCCGGACCTCCCCGAGGCGCGCGCGCCCGCGCCCGCCATCTTGACGCGCGCCCTCGCAGCCCGCCAGCCCGCGCGCTCACCGTTCTGGCTGCGAGGCCCGTGCGCTTGTCCCACAGGAAGTCCGTGATGGCGGCGGCGCTGCGGCCGGAGACCGGCCCCCCACCCCCCGCGGCGACGGTCTGCGGCTCCTCCCTCCCTCCCGACCCACGCAACCAGGGGCCTTGGACCCACCGAACCCGGCCCTGAGCCCCGCTGCGCTCGGTTCTGCTTCCGCCCGGCCCTCTCCCGCCCCCTGGGATCTATCGCCTCCGCGCCGCCCGTAGCTCGCCTCCCACCCCGGGCCTGGCCCCGGCCAAGGCTCCGGCTCCAGCCCCCGGCCCCGGCTCCGGCTCCGGCCGCTCCACTCCGCCGCCGCCGCCGCCGCCGCCGCGAGCGAGCACGCACGCACGTCCTGCGTCCCTTCCCAGCTCCCTCTGACTCCTCCCGTCGGGGTCGCGCACGTCGCCGTCGTCTTCCCGTTTACTCGCGGGAACTCGCCCGTCGAGGAAGGAGGCGACGGGGAGGAAATGGCCTGTTGGGAATGATGAAAGGGAGGGCATGGATCCCGTGCGTGGGTGCGGGACGCCCGGGGGGTGCGGCCGAGGCGTCAGCCGCATCTCTCCTACTCTTTTTCTTTTCCCTGTCGCGCCCCTCCTGCCCCTAAGCTTTCTCCTCTGGTCTGAGGCTTGGGAAGATCCTAGAAAGTGCTTTGAGATCCTAATCAACAGTGGATGCTACTTCACGGGTGTAGGGCAGAGAGTCAAGTGCCCCTGCCTCTCCCCAGTTACCGTTCTGCAGCTCCGTCGTGGGCTTAGTTCCTCCAGTCAGAGTGGAAGTGGGTGTCTTCCCTCCCACCCCTCACCCCAAGATCATCAGGGAAAGAGCAACAGCCACCCCCTACCACCTCTACCGTTGTGACTGTTTCCAGGGCTTTGTTCGCGTCCCTTTCCTGCCGTGTAACCGCATCACCCTCAGGGTAGGATAGAAGATAAGGAATGTAGGTCAGTGTGTCTGGACCGGTGCTTAGAAGAGGGCACAACCCCAAGCTTTCTTATCACCAAGTGTCATTTTCCCGCTTTGTCTCGGATTCTCAGACTTAGGAATATAAGTGGGGATCTAGAAAGGCACTGTCATTATCATTCCATGAGTACCACAAACATTTCTTAGTAGCACGAAATAGAGAAGGTTGAGTGGACCTTATTCAATTCAGTTCGACGATTGTTTGGCCTTTACCAGATGCTGAGAGTACTATTTCAGGTGAAGACGTGGTCACTACTCTTGATGGAACAACATAATTATATAATACTAGCTCACATTTATGTAGTGTTACAATTTATAGAATGCTTGACATACATTATTTCATTTGATGCTCACAGCAACCCTGTGAAGTAAGTAAAAATGTTGTTTGTCCTATTTTATAGATGAAGAAACTGAATCCCAGAGAGGTTTTGAGTCAGCCAAGATCACACTACTACAGAGGCAGAAGTTAAACTAAGATGTTCTAACTCTAAGTCTAATGCTTTCACTACACTATTGCTGCCCTCTATGTTCTCCAGATTTTGGAGAATATGATCCAACAAGGTCTGGTAGAAGAGGTACTTCTTATCTACCCAGTGAGATTGTAAGATTCTCAGAGGCAGTCACTATGTCTTCTTTTCTATACTGAAACTATTTTTTTACATCTTTATTTTATTTATTTACAAATTAAAGATGCCTTAAAAAATAAACCAAAGAGAAGTGAGAGGTCCAGGTATCCCAGGAAAGTACACAGAGATCAATGGGAAGCCAGGCTCACTCACTCACCCCTCAGCCTATTCTCTTAGGGCTCTGTCTGTTAAAAAGGTTCAGCTGTCCTAATAGGAGAATGCCAGTGTCAAATGTTGTCAAAGCAGAACAGAATTCCTGCACCATTGTCCATTGTGTCTCTTCCACTCTAGCACTGAAAGATGGGGGCCAGCAGGGCAGGGCAATACATCAGGACTGTAGAGCCAGGAGAGTTGACTCTAATAAATAATAATAATAACTAACATTCATATAGCACTTATGTCCCAGGTACTGTGTTGAATATTTTATAATTATCTCATTTGATCCTCACAGCCCTTGAAGGTACTATTACTACACTGTTTTAGAGATGAGAAAACTGAGGCAAACAAGTGAAGTGACTTGCCTAGGGTCACACAGCTTGTAAGGGTCTACATTTGGATTTGAATTCAGGTCTTCCTGACTCTTGTTCCAGTGCTCTATCCACTGCATCTAGTAGTTGCTTTATGAGGTATTGCAAGACTGTGCCAGGCTGCCTACAGAAATCATCCTAAGTTCAACTTCCATGTCTTTCCACCAGCTTATCCCCTATTCCTGGAATGCTCTCCCCCATGATCTCCACCATTACATTCCTGGCTTGCTTCAAGATTCAGCTCAAATCTTACCTTCTGCAAAGAGGCCTTTTGCTGGTGTTCCCCACTCCCATGCCATTTTTAAAAGATTACCTCCAGTTTACATTGTATATATCTTGTAAACACACAGTTATCTCCATGTTGTCTCCCCCCATTAGAATGTAAGCTCCTTAAGAGCAGGGGTTTTATTGTTGCCTTTCCTTGTATCCCCAGCACTTAGCACAGTGCTAGGCACTGACTGAAAAAAAAAAAAGTTTGGTGACATTGGCCCCTGTGGGATTGTCTTCTTATATCTGCCTACTGGTTTTCTCTGATTGCCTTTAAATCCTAATTAAAATCCTATCTTCTACTGGAAGCCTTTCCCAACCCCTCAATTCTAATGCTTTCCCTCCCTCATTTACTTCCTATTTATTCTGTATATAGCTCATTGGTACATCTTTGTTTGCTTGTTGTCTCCTCCATTAGATTTCAAGCTCCTTGAGGGTAAGGACTGTCTTTTGACTCTGTGTATCCTAGTGCTTAGCATAGTCCCTGGAACACAGTATTTATTATGTGTTTATTCACTAACTAATTGACCCACTGGGTAGGAAGGACTCTCACTTTCTCCACCTCACAGAATGAACACCAGGCATTGGGAGGCCTCCAAAAAATCTGGAGGCAGACCATGTATCTCTCCAATTCCATTAATCCTGTTCCCTCTCACATTGCCAATATGTGTGTAGTATCTGCTGGCCTAAGGAAGTTAGGTAGAAGGCTCTACCATTCACCACCATTTCTAGAACAGTGCTGGACACTGAATAAGTGTTTCGTAAGTGGCTTTCAGACACAACTTCTTCAGTCTCAAAGCACAAAGGAAGGAAGGTCAAGAGAAAGGATAAGATGGCAGATTTGGGGCCTGAAAGTATCATTGAGAAACAATGGGGCAAACCCCTTCACCGTAGCTCAGAAGAGCATAGAGAAGGCTGGTTAAAGAGAGGAGGTTGGGGGACTGTGGAATGAAGACTCAGATACAGAATGGGAGAACAGAAGGGAAGACTGAAGAAAGTTGGAAGTGGAACTTGGGGTGGGAAGAGTCAAAGATGGAATAGACGAAGCATGGAGATAGGAAGAGTTCAGAAAAGGAGTGTCAGTTACTACTTTATTACATATATTTTTAAAACTCATACTGTGTCGTAGAAGCTCATAGGTTCATGTGCAATCCTTTCCCTTTTTGGTATATTGAAATGTTTGTGTTTGTTGATGGTCACATTTATTTTTAAGGGCATCAAGCCAAGCATGGGATAGAAGGAATTGAGGAAATGTCAGAAGGGAAGCTGAGATCAACCTGAAATATGGAAGAGATAAAGATAAAATCTGATGGGGTGGGCTGAGGATTGTTCCAATGAAAAAGCATAAGGGAAAGTGGTCTGAAATTGACCATAGGAATTAAACCAGAAAAGGCCCTTGGTCCAAGCCTCTTATTTTAAAGATGGAGAAACTGAGACCCACAAAGGGGAAATTGCTTGTGTCACACAGTAAGTGGAAGATCTAGAACTCAAACCCAGGACCTCTGATTCCCAATGCAGTGGGCTGAAGCAAGGTTAGATATGGAGTGGTGGGGTGGGGCCTAAAGAAGACTCAGTTAGGGGACTTGGGGATAGGGTGGAGGATCTTTGGGAGGAGGACTAGTAATGGGCAGGAGGGCATGGGGCTGACATGCATGTCTAGTGTCAGGGATGAGAGGAGGCAAGACTAGGTGGAGGATAATAGGCAGGAGAAGAGGAGCTGGGAGTAGGATGGGAAGGTTATGGGCAAGAAGAAAAGAGCTGGGGATAATAGCATTTATATAGTGCTTTAAGATTGGCAAAGTGCTTTACATATGTCGTTTCATTTGATCCTCACAACAACCCTGTGAAGTAGGTTCTATTTTTACTTCCATTTTACAGATGAGGAAATTGAGACAGAAAGGTTAAGTGACTTGCACAGGGTCAGTAGCTAGTGAGTGCCTGAACAGAATCTGAACTCAGGTCCTACTGACTCCAAGTCCAACACTATCCACTAAGTCATGTAAGTTCATGGACAGAGGACAATCAGGGGCTGAGAAGGCTCAAGGGTCACTGGCAAGAGAGGTGAGCCTAAGAGCAAGAGGTAGGAGAGCAGTAGAGTAGCTAGCAGGTGAGGGAATGATGGATTATGGGCAAGAGGGTGGGTCCGAAGGGAAGGCTGGAAGGTCAGGAGCAGGAGACAGACCTTGGGGCAAGATGGAGGGTCGTGAAAAGGGGCGGTAGTCTCAGGTCGGGGTCCGGGATATTGCCTACAGTTGCAGGGGAAGGGCAGTATGATTCCACGGCTCTCCCTTTTCTGCCCGGGACCTGCCAGCGCGCTTCCTAATCTAGAACCTTGGGCTTCGAGCATCTCCCCACGCCTCCCAGACCCGCTCTTTATTCAGCTCTTTCAGGACATCGCAACAAGGCCCAGGGTCTCAGACTTTGCACTGGATCCCGCCCCACTCGGTCTCTGGGCGGTGGAGACCCGGCCCTCCCACGCGGCCCGCCCCCCACTCCCTTCAGCTCCCGCCTGGGGGCGTGCGCTCCCCTCCAACGGCCAGCCCTGTCTCCGCCCCGCTGCCCGCCCGCCCGTCACACACACCCCCTCCGCCCCAAGCGCCGGCAGCTGGGAGCCGCCGCCCGCCCGCCGCCTCCGCTCCTAGCCCGCGGGGCTGCGTCGCCGGCTCCGGCTCCCGCTCCCATCGACTAGAGCTCCTCTCTGGCTCCCGGGGCTGCGGGGGCGGGGGCGGGGTCGAGATGGCCTTGTTGAGGGCCTGGAGGCCGAGGTTTTGAAGGGGAAGGGGGGGGACTGCCAGCATGGATTCCGAGCAGCGGCCCGCGGCAGCAACGGTGGGTGCAGGAGACGGAGGCACCCCGGGGCTGGAGGCGGCTCCCCCGCCTGCCCCCGGCCCGGCTGCCGCCGTCCCAGGACCCTCACCCGTGCCGGGGCCCGAAACAGGACCCGGGCCGATGCGGCGGCAGCTCGGGGCCCTCCTCCAGCCAGCGGTCAACAAGTTCTCCCTCCGGGTATTCGGTAGCCACAAGGCGGTGGAGATAGAGCAGGAGCGGGTCAAGTCAGCCGGAGCCTGGATCATCCATCCCTACAGCGACTTCCGGTACCGCGGGCCCGGGGAGGCTCCGGGACCCAGGGGACCCCGCCCCGTCTGACAGACCGTCAGATACTGCAGGTCCCAGGGATACCCGGGGGGACTCGGACCCTGCCCATCCCTGAGGACCCGTCACTTCCTGGCCGGCGGAGGGTCACCAAGTGGGCAAGGATGGCTGTTGGGATCAGTAGACACCCTGTCCCCCTTCCCACCACCACTATCAACCACCATTGTGTAGACTTCTCGTTTTCTAGGGGGCAGGTCCCATTTTCGTTGAGATTGCTGCAGCTGTGGGAAAGACAGCTAGGGTGGTGGTGGGGGGCAGGTATTTCCGGTCTTGGGGGTCCCGGCTCCACCCTCGACGGCATCTTCCGGTCCTAGAAAGAACAAGTAGGGTGGGGATTCCCGGGTCTGTATACAGTCCTAGTGTTTGGGCAGGGGAAATCAGGCGGGAGATTTCCGGGGGCCACTAGACCTCCCATCTACAGGAAGCCACCCCGGGGCTAGGAGGAGAAATCTTGGGGACACTAGATGGGATTAGGCAGATGGGAGAGTTAGAAAGATCAAGCTCTCTTCTGGGAGCTGTCCTTGGTGCTGAAGGCGAGTGGCTCTAGGTCTAGGGGCGGGGTGGAGAGGGAGAATATGAAAGTTGGAGGCTGGCCATGAGGGTCAGGGGTACTGCCCGGTAGCTTCCCTGAGCCCCGGGAAGGTTAAGGGGGGTGAGCAGTCAGAACCCTTCTAACCCATTTTTAGAGGTTGGATCTCCAATCCACATTGCCGTAAGAGGAAGATGTCCCTGTCCTTGGGGAAAGTGAAGGACAGCTTTTGGATGGGGAAAAGATTTGGGAGTATTATATCCAAGATTTGGGAGTATTATATCCTAAATTTAGGATATAAAGGTTGGGAATGGGTCCAGAACCATTAGATCCAATTGTAGCAATAGATGTCTATTTTTTTTAACTCCCCACACTATGTGTTTTAAATCTTGAAACATTCCCTTCCTGCCCCCCTCCTTTGTTCTCCCTGCTCCTTTCTTCCCCTTCCCTCTTCTGCCAGGGCCCTCACTAATATCACAGCTGCACTTTTCTTGTCTGATACCACATTACTGTGTCTTACTCCCCTCTCCTTCACCGGCAATTTCACTATTCATTTGTATTGCCTCCAGTTGCCTGTATATCGTTTCCCTCACCCCCTTCCTCCATTTCACTTCTAACTGTGTGGCCCCTCCTTACCCTTCCCAATGTATCACCCGCTGGGCGTGTGACTGCCTGTGAGTGACTCAGGCTGTGAAGATCCTATTTTGCTTGAAAGTGCTCTCACTCCTCTTTCAGCTTCTGGTATAAACTTGGGTGTCCTTTAGGAGATAAGAAAAGTACAGAGTATGGCAGAATAGCAGAGCTGGCTCAGTTTTTTTTTTTGTTCCTTTTAAAGTATAAAAGGCATTTACCATTGAGGTGGGAGGGAGAGAAAGGGTCTGAATGGCTGGAATCCAGCAAATAAAAGAATCTAGAAGTAAGAATGATAGAATGGTGAAATAATTAGAGGCATTGAGGAAAGAAGTGGGAGTGGAGGGAAAGAGCTAGGGTGGGTACTATGTAGAAAGGAAAACATAATGAACTTCTAAATAAGTTGCAAACAAAATGCAAATTGGTCTCTTTTATTGTGGCTTCTAGAAATTAAGGGTCCTCTTGATTGCCTTGAACAGAAATAAAGTCTGGAAGTTAGATAGTGGGAAATACCTAGGACTGGGTCACGTTCCTGGAAAGCCCAGACAATTTAAAAAATTCCCTTTGGATGAAGGAGTTTCCATTCCCTTATATTCCTGATTTCTCCTTTCCCAGCCCAGCCTCATACTCAGTTGGAATATCAGTGGATGGAAGGAGTTAGAAAGGCCAAGGTGGTATGGAAAGTTTCTCCATAAAGATGTTGTCCTTGCCCTTGGAAACTTCTCATTGTTATGGGAGAAATAGGACAACTCTACCACCTTTCCCACCTTAAAGACACAGAGATAGAGAGACAAAGGGGGATGATGCAACTGGCATGGATAGTGATAGAATGTAGAGAATAGACCCAGGAAAGTCAGTCCTAGAGAGAGGATTATTACACAGGACTGGGAAGACTAGGGAGGCACCAGAAAGGGGAACAAAATGTTTAAAGACCTGGAGACAGGAGAGGATGAGACAGAAGTGTAGAATGGAGAAAAGGAGTGCTTACAGTCCTCACTCCTCTTCCTTTTCCACTAGATTTTACTGGGACCTGATCATGCTACTGTTAATGGTGGGGAATCTTATTGTCCTCCCCGTGGGCATCACCTTTTTCAAGGAGGAAAACTCCCCACCCTGGATTGTCTTCAATGTCCTCTCCGACACCTTTTTCCTGCTGGACCTGGTGCTGAATTTCAGGACGGGGATTGTGGTAGAAGAAGGAGCAGAGATTCTCCTGGCCCCTCATGCCATCCGAACTCGATACCTCCGCACCTGGTTTTTAGTGGATCTCATCTCCTCCATTCCAGTGGACTACATCTTCCTTGTGGTGGAATTGGAACCACAATTAGATGCTGAGGTTTACAAGACAGCCAGGGCGCTTCGAATTGTCCGTTTCACCAAGATCCTCAGCCTTCTGCGGCTGCTCCGCCTCTCCCGCCTCATCCGATACATCCACCAATGGGAGGAGGTGGGGTGGGGAGGTGGGCAGGGTGGTATTTATCTCATCCCTTGGGAGACAAAGAAGGACTAGAGAAGTGGGTGGAGTTTCAAAGGTAGGGTCTCTGGGGCATGACATCATCAGATGTTGGGGAGAAGAGAGAGGGGTTTTTAGGGTTATTGTTCTTACCAAAGAGAGGGCTGGGATAAAGTTTCTGAAGATAGAATTATAGGAAGATGCTGATATCATGGTTGGATTGATGGTATATAGTACAAAACTACTGCTATAAAAGTGTTTGGAGCTAGTCAGATCTAAGGGAGAGAAAGGAGAAGACCAAGATAAGAGATAGGGGAAATAGGTCAAGGGATTATAAGAATGTGGAAGATGCTGAGTGGACTCAAAAAGTCTCCTCTCCTAATTGGAATAATAGTTAACATTTATATGGTGTTTTAGGGTTTGCAAAATGCTTTACATATTTCACTTGCCTCTACCCTCTTTTTAGTCACTGTAAGGCTGATGATAATTCAAAATTTTCATACACATTTATTAAGGGCTATAAGGTATCTTACCATCCTCTCTAGGGCTATGCCTGTAGTATTAACTGTAGGATATATTGCCGGGGGAGGTTAGGCAGGGTAACACAAAGACAGAAGAGCTAGAAATAATTGCAAAATTGTGAAGAGGGTAGGGACCAAGAGAGAAGTGACCCTGCCCATAGCCCCTGCACACACTCCTCCCCCAGATCTTTCACATGACCTATGACCTGGCCAGTGCTGTGGTTCGGATCTTCAATCTCATTGGGATGATGCTACTGTTGTGTCACTGGGATGGCTGCCTACAATTCCTGGTCCCAATGCTCCAGGACTTTCCTCCTGACTGCTGGGTCTCCATCAACCACATGGTGGTGAGACACTTCTCTCTTCCTAATTATCTATTCCCTGGGCTGCCATGTGTCACTCTTAGGTCACTCTTGCACCACTAGGGGTGGGTGGGAGCATGAGCTGGCTTATGGTAAGGCATGATGGAGAGACAGATAAGAGTGGGAAAAGATACATAAGGGGAGGGAAAAGATGTGTGAAGGCAGAAGAAAGAGAGAAAGGATCAATTAGCCAACATGTATCAAGTGCCTACTACATGCCAGGTACAATGCTGAACACTGGATAGGACAAGACATTGGAAAGAGGTGAGGGGTGAAGTGGGAGAGAGAAGCAGAAGAACAGGAGAACTACCACTCCCAATATGCTTGAATGGCCCTTGGAGATTGGTCATCCTTTTGTGATTTCCCAAGCCCTGCTGAGCTAAGGGCCTTAACTCTGTCTGTGATGTTAGGGGCAAGGCAAAGAGGCTGTTGAATCAATGACTGAGAGCAGGACAAATTTAGAGGGTAAGAGATCCAGGCCCCTCAGTGGCTCAGCCCCACTCTCTTTTTCCTCAGAACCACTCGTGGGGCCGCCAATATTCTCATGCCCTCTTCAAAGCCATGAGCCACATGCTCTGCATAGGCTATGGGCAGCAAGCACCTCAGGGCATGCCAGATGTCTGGCTCACCATGCTTAGCATGATTGTGGGTGCCACGTGCTATGCCATGTTCATTGGTCATGCCACTGCCCTCATCCAGTCTCTTGACTCATCCCGTCGCCAGTACCAAGAGAAGGTCAGCAGGGGTAAAGAGAGGGGTGGAGGTGGAGGTGGAGGTGAACCCAACTTGTGCAGAACTGGGGACTGGACACCCTACTTGGATGCCCATTCTAAATTGTGCCCTTTTGGGTCCCTACATCTTTGCCCCTCCCCTTCTCCCCATCTATTTGCTTTATGTCTCCATGTTTGTTTTCTTGTGTTTGGGGTCTCTGTCTCCTTGCCTATGGGTTCCATGTTTCCTCATACCTGGGTATATCTATGTCTGGGTCACCTTGTACTTTACCCATGGCATCTTCCATTAATTCCATTCTCTAATGCTTGTATATCCCTATGTTGATATCTTTGTATTCTTGCCTTCCTGTCTGTGCCCTTTGACTTGTTTCCATATTTCTGTTCCTGTGTGATCTTATGATTGTGTCTCTGTGCCCACATGTGCCTTTGGGTCTGTGCTCTTGTCATATCTCCTTTTCTCTGTTCTTCCCTGTGTCTGTGTGTCTCTGTCACTCTATGGCCTCGTGTCTGTCTCTCCATCCCTATGTGTCTCTGACCCTGTCTTTATGTACGTATTCCCATATCATTGTCTCCATGCACCTGTCTTCCTTCATGTCTGTGTGGGTCTCCATGCCCATATCTCCATATCTACGTCCTCATATACCTTTATGTCCCTGTGTCCTCGTGTTCTTGTCTTTGTCAATGTGTCTATGTACCTGTGTTGATGGCCTTTGTATGGGTGGGGCTGGTGCCTCCAGTATAAGCAGGTGGAGCAGTACATGTCCTTCCACAAACTGCCAGCTGATACCCGTCAACGCATACATGAGTACTATGAACATCGCTACCAGGGCAAAATGTTTGATGAGGAGAGCATCCTGGGGGAGCTGAGTGAGCCACTGCGTGAGGTAGGAGGTGTAGAGAATAATACTCTTGAGATGGGGTGGGGTACTGAATGATGCTGAGTAATGTAGAGGGGGACAGGAGATCCTAGTATGGGATGATTGGGAGCTTTGAGCAGTAGGAGCTTCTGAGGATGGGGAGCATCTTCAGGGGATCGCTTCTCTGAAGGTAGAGCCTTAGAGTAACATTGCCCATGCTGACCCCATCTCTCTCATTCCTCTTATGAGGTTGGGGTCTTTGAAGCTGATTAAGTTCAGTGGGGGGTGGTTCCCTGGCCTGAATATGAAAATTTCCCTGGGTGATAACCTAACTGACCTCACTTTTTCCCTCTGCCCAGGAGATCATTAACTTCACCTGTAGGGGCCTGGTGGCCCACATGCCCCTGTTTGCTCATGCTGACCCCAGTTTTGTTACTGCCGTGCTCACCAAACTTCGATTTGAGGTCTTCCAACCAGGTGACCTCGTGGTTCGTGAGGGCTCAGTAGGCAGAAAGATGTACTTCATCCAGCATGGACTACTCAGTGTGCTGACTCGGGGTGCCTGGGACACTCGTCTCACTGATGGCTCTTACTTTGGGGGTAAGCAGGACTGGGATAGAAGTGGGGAAAAGAGATAATGGGAAAACAGGGAACTTAAAGATAAAGGTGGAACTAGCCCTAGATTCCATGTTCTTTTCTTTCTCTTTTTTTATTGGGGGGATTTGGTGCACTATGTCCTTGTACAGCTGACAGATAGGCAGTCTCACATAAAGAGGCAGCTCCAATGGGTGAGAGCAAAAATATCTTGGGGGCAGTGCGAAAAACGATCTGAGGCACTTAGGTTTTTCCTTTCAAGCCTACCTTTGATATTCATTTGAACCTGATTTCACTTAGAAAAAAAGTTTGCTCATTAGTGGTTCTTTGGGAACCAAAGAGTATAGAGACACATAAACACATACAGCATGCCTAGGCTCATAAACCCATAGGAACAACAAATGGCTAGAGGAACAGAGAAGTGTGAGGCTGGCAGTTCAGTTGGGAAACAAGACTATATCTGGGGCCCAGGAATCCCTGCCTCATCCACAACTTTTTTTTGGGGGGCCAAGTGAGATGCTATCTCCTCCAGATAGCAACAGGGGGAGAGGAGGGTAGGGAAATAAGAGAGATCAGGAACCTTTCCTATAGTAGGAGCTGGGGGATAAGATTATCAGAGCATTTGAGAGACCCCAGAAGGAATTGGAAAAAAAAATTATATCATGTCCTCAGAGAATTCTAGTAAGTATTCCTTAAGGGAAAGCAATCCTTGTTCTTAAACCACAGATTTTGCTCCAACAGTAGAGAGCAGCAGTGCTGGGGGAGATCATGCTAAGAGGTGGATATGAGAGTTAAGGTGGATGATGGGATGCTGATACCCTGCCCCTCTCCTTTACCCTCAGAAATCTGCCTACTGACTAGGGGCAGGAGAACAGCTAGCGTGAGGGCTGACACCTATTGTCGCCTCTACTCACTCAGTGTGGACCACTTTAATGCAGTACTAGAGGAATTCCCCATGATGCGGAGAGCCTTTGAGACAGTGGCCATGGACAGGTTGCACCGAATTGGTGAGTCCCTACTTTATCCACCCTTAATGGTGAGGCCCTTTCTCTCTTTTTTTTTTTTGCCCCTGAGTGACAATCCAAACATTTGGCCTTTCCTTCCCTCTATTTCCCTGCTTATGGCCCATTGCTCACATTAGCAGTGCCATCTTTCCCATCCTACCCCTGGCCACACCCAATTCTGCAGCTTGGAGGCTCACCCCTTAGCCCAGGTCCCATCTCTCTGACCTACTTTTGACTGTTCAGGGTTTCCCCCTCCCCCTTAATTTTAAATAGGATGTGCCCAGTACCACCCCATAAATGCCTACTTTTTAGCCCTTATGTGTGAGACACATCTTCTGAAGATCTCTACTTACCAGCCTATCATCCTTTGACACCACCTTATCTGTGACATCCTTAGGAAAGAAAAATTCCCTGCTTCAGCGGAAGCGTTCAGAACCCAGCCCAGGAAATGGTGGTGGGGGGAATCATGGAACAGCATCTGGTACAGCATGACCGGGACATGGCCCGGGGAGTAAAGGGGCTGGCCCCAGGCACTGGTGCTCGCCTGAGTGGAAAGCCAGTGCTGTGGGAGCCCCTGGTCCATGCCCCGCTACAGGCAGCTGCAGTCACCTCTAATGTGGCCATTGCTCTAACCCATCACGGGGCACCTCTGCCCCTCTCCCCAGACTCTCCTGCCATTCTTCTTGCTCGCTCTGCTCGACGATCAGGTGGCTCACTGGCCTCACCGCTGGTACCTGCTCGGGGACCCCCTTTGTTGGCTCAAGGGCCTTGGGCATCCACGTCCCTCCTGCCTGCACCAGCAGCCCGAACTCTTCACGCCAGCTTATCCCGGGCAGGCCGCTCGCAGGTTTCCCTGTTAGGTCCCCCACCTGGTGGGGGTGGACGGCGGCTAGGGCCCAGGGGACGGCCACTTTCAGCATCACAACCTTCACTTCCTCACCGAGCAGCTGGGGAATGCTCCCCTGGGCGCAAGGGCTCAGGAGGTGAGCGCTTGCCCCCTTCGGGGCTCTTATCCAGGATCCCAGGTACCGCCCCACCCCTCAGGCCTCTTGCCACTGATCCAGGTGCCACCAAGGGCCCTCAACTTCCTGCAAACATGTGAGAACTCCTGGGTACATCTAACCTTGATTGTGAGAGAAGGTGTGGGTGCTTTGATGTCGATGGCTACCACAAACAAAGCATCACACACTGCAGGTGTCTCCCTTTACTGCGAAGTGGAAATGTCTACATAACCTTTAGCCCTGCCTGACATGTCTCCATCACTGCCAAATAGAAGTATCTCCATGCCCTTTGCTTAGAGCATTTCCCTGGCCATAGACCTTCCCAGATACAGGCACTTTACCCTCTTCCCCACTCAACAGGGCATGAGGATCTTCTTATCCTCTTCACTGCCAGGTAGAAAGATGTCTTCTCTTCTCCCAGCTCCTGCATCCCTCTACTCATGAGCCCTTTTGGGGCAGACACCCCATTACTGCCTAGTGTGGCTACCTTCCTGTTCCCCCACTATTGCCAAAACCACAGGCCTCATGCCCCTTGTTTGGGCATCCACCTTTGCTGTCATCACTGCCATTTGTAGGCACCTACCCGTCTACAGCCCTCTCACTGAATACAAACACCTCTTGCCCAAACGGGTATCTCTTACCAGCTTTCCTCAATCCTATCTTTGTGGTAGAAAAATCTTCTTGTGAACAAAGAGCCACATCCTCCCTCTGCTCCTAACCGGTTGTACCCCTGGGGATGGGGAATGTCCAGCCCTTGCCTAATGAATGTGCCAGCCTAGGAGCCCTAGCAGCTGAATCCTTAGGTAATTAATGATTTATTTATGTATTGCCCTCTCTCTTAGAGGGAAGGGGAAAGACAGAGGCGGTCTCTCTCCTCTTGCCAGCTCTGTGGCCCTCGCCTAGCTCCATCAGCCCTGTGGGGGGAAGGAAGGGCCACCTGGGGTAGGTGTGGGGGCAGTTTTTCCTTTTAGGTGTCTTTTTTTCCTATGCTGTGAGAGAGTGGGGAAAGGGTGAGAATCCAAGTGGAGTGGGGGAAAGACGGGAACAGGGTACGGGTGGGGCAGACCAGCCAGCACCTCTGCCTTCTCAGGGATACAGGAAGCCCCCCAACTTCCCCCTCTGTCCTTGTCTTCCCCTTCCATAACATTAGCCTAGGAAGAACAAGAGCTAGAACCCTGGCATAAAGCTCCCCTGCCAAGCTCTGGGCTCTGGGATTCTTAGTGTATGTATGTCTGTGTGGAGGAATTATTTTATTGGGTTTTTTTTAAATGTTTGTTTACAGATAGTTGAATATATATTTTAAAAAATGTCCCTTTTGATTCCTGGTGTGCATGGGGTACAGCAGTGAGCTTTAGGATAAGCATGTGAACACTAGATTAAGGGAAAAGCATCTAGGCAAATGATAACAGGGTGTTCACTGAAGAAGAAGAGGAGGGGTGAGCATTGTCTGGGGGACAGCAGCCGGGATGAGAAAGGAAGTGGGGATGACTTTGGGGACTGGCCCAGATGTCAGAGCCATCCTATATCATTTCCTTCTCTAGCCTGGAGTGGGATATTGTGGTGCCATAAAAGTAATGCTAGAGCTGGGGTCAGAGGAGCTGGTTTCAAATCCTGACTCCCACTCACTATTTAGGTTTTCTTGGACAAATTATCTCCTTTCTCTAAGCCTTAGAATCAGGTCTGTTCCAGAGCTATACCTTGGGATTCTGAGTCCACGTGTGCTTTCAATATTGGCAACAACTAATGAGTTAATGCTACAGGATGCAGGATTTGAACCTTCTGAAAAAGGAGCATTACTTTCTCTATTTAGGGAATTCAGGGATCCCCTGAACATATGATGCCCTCTCCTCTATATCATCTCTAATTCCCACTACTGGGTGGGTTAGAGGAACTCCAGGAGAAGGAGTTAACCAGCTGAGCTGAGATCAATAACTTAGGGCATTTTAGCAGCCAGGTGGGGATTGGATGCAATCACATTCAGGCAATATTGAGGATGATGGATATTTTATTGAACACTTACTTCCAAGAAGCTTCAAGGAACTATAAAACCTGGTGACAGAAGAGGGCCCCCAGGGACAGCACGTAGGAACTAGAAAGGGGCTGTGGTCTCTGAGAAGGTTTACAAAGGGATGACGTTTCAGCATGTGGGGGGCAAGTGGAGGAATTATCTTTTAGAGTTGGGGAAGGGTCTATATGAAGGGGTGTCATTGGGTGGGGGAAGTCACCTACATTGGAATATGGTCCTGAGGGTTCAGACACAGGGGTATAGATTATGGGAACGTGGAGACTCAGGATACGCTAAGCACCCTCATGATGTTTGTGTAGCCTGATCCAGGTCGCCAGCCTGTCACCACAATCACAAGGTCCCCAACTCGGAGGAAACCACGGAGCTTCCCTGGGTAGAGAAGAGGGAGGGGGTGAAACTCTACCTAGGACAATCTGAGTAATAAAAATTAATTCTCAGTCACTGAGTGGATGTGGGACAGAGGCAATCATACTATGTTCCCCTACCCACTCCCCAACCTCCCCACCCCTGCCCCCACCAATCCCCAGAGACCTATAGTACTATAAGGATTCACTGGATGCCAGTAAGCATGATACATTTGGAAGGGAGCATTGTTGCTTTAATAGCTTCTCAATCCCACCTGTGTTGCCTTGGTGATAGAGGATGGGGGTGGGAGGTAAAGATACTTTGAATGAGGTAACTGACATTAATACTAGGTGAGCTGTCATAGGTGTTTTTTAGGCCAGTAGCTAAAGATTGCCTTCCTGAGCAGAACCACACCTAAGGTGGGGTGAATGGGGCTTTGTCTCTGGAGAGGAACATTTAGCGGACTCTTAACAGCACTTGCTTGCCTCCTACCATATAAAAGCAAGCGTGCTTAGCAACTTCCTAGCGTGAATAACTTCTGTTACAGCTATAGTCTGGTATGTAGCAGTTGCCTATACAGCAATAGCTTTAAGTTGACCCCTCAATTGAATTGCCCTAGTACAAAATTATTGATGATTGGTCCTTAAGTTAGTGTGCAGTTCCATCTGCCTGGTGCCTGCGGTAAACCCAAAATCTCCCCAACAATGAAAGGTGATGGCACTGTTGTACTAGCTCTTCCCCCATATTCAAGGGAAGAAAATAAATCAGCCACTTTGTCACATGCTTTCATGTCAACTGGGTTAGGTGGCTTCTGCTATACAAAAGAGTTCTAATAAAGGGTCTTGGGAGGAGAGGAGTTGGGGGAGGTGGAGGGATGGTATCGCAGAGTTGCCATGGAAACAGATGCCTAGAAGGCACTAGGGAGAGAGACTAGGGTTGTCTTGGGTGAAGAAAGCAGAAACTTGGGAAAAGCTATGGAAGCCTCACCACTTTCAATGCCAAACTGGACACGGCGGTCAACATCATCAGTCCAGACGGGCTCTTGGGGGTCTTGGTAGAGGACAGGAAAAACACCACGACACAGATGGGCCTGGCGGGCAGTCTGAGCAGAACGGGTGACAGCAATGACAGCTGCTCGGGGACGGTATCGGGACAGGAGTTGTGCCGAGCTAGGGGAGACAGAGCATGTAGCTTAGTGGAAAAGCCACCGGATCGTGAATCAGGAGACCTGGTTTCCAGCCCAGACTCTGCCACCAACTTTCTCTGTGTCAATCTCTTTAGGCTTCAGTTTCCTCATTTGTAAAATGTTCTAACTACCTCCAACCAGTGCTGTAAGGATCAAATAGGGTAACGGATGTGAAAATACTTTGAAAAATCTAAAGCCCTTTACAAAGACTAGGCATTGGTATTAGGTACTTGGGACCCTCCCTAAGCCCCTGGATTGCTATCTTTTCCAAACCAGTAATTCCAGTACTCTTACCCTGCTCTTCACATCCTTAAATGTTCAGCCTGCCTCTCTGTCCCTCATGGCTATTCCCCACCTCTGCCTGGGTGCCTTGCTGGTCTCTCACCGGCCAGATGTTGTCAGTACAACTATAGCAGCAGCACAGCACTTGAATGAAGCCTCCACAGCACCAATGGCAGTGACCTCGGTAGGGTCACGGCTTAGGGGAGCTGCTCGACGAAGTTCTTCAAATAGCTGCCGGTGATAGACTGCAGCCTCTGCCTCTCGAGCAATCTGGAAGTACCAGGGGTCAGGGTCAGGCCTTGATATCTGGCCTGGATGGCCCTGGATATCTGGATCCCAGACATGCCCCACGTTCTCCATCAGCCCCATACCGCATGCTGCATCTTCACAGCCTCGACAGGGTAGCTACCCTTGGCTGTCTCCCCAGATAGCATGATACAGTCAGCCCCATCCAGCACAGCATTGGCCACATCACTTGTTTCTGCTCGTGTTGGCCGGGCCTTGGAGACCATGCTTTCCAGCATCTGGAAGTACCGTTTCCATAAGAGCCAAAGGTTAATGCTTTCTCTCCCACCCTATTCAATCCAGGCATTCCTTGCCACTCCAGGGGGTGTTCTCCCATCTCATGACCCTAAGTGTAGTTGTGATATGCTAAGGTCAGCTATATCCCACTCCCATGTCACAGCAGGAGAGTCAAGGGACTTTAGGTGGAGGTTGGTGCCCGCAATACCTATGACATGCCCCTTCTCTCTCCCAGACCTGTGTGGCACAGACAACGGGTTTGCCAGCCAAGTTGCAGCGTCCAATCATCATCTTCTGTGCCAAGAAGACTTTCTCAGCTGGGATCTCGATGCCCAGGTCACCCCGTGCCACCATGATGCCATCGCTCACCTCCAGGATCTCATCAAACCTGGGAAGTTTGGGCCCAAAGAGGGGCATGGCCAGGAGATAGTGAGCAAAGTCAAGGAGAGTAGAGCAGAGTCAGGAAAAGGGGGGTTAGGGTCACTTAATTTCAATTCAATTTACACTTGGAGGGGAATCAGGGAGCTGGAGGTGGGAGTAGGGGATGGGATAAAAAAGTCAAGGGCTGGAAGCCTCACTTCTCAACACCCTCGTGGTTCTCGATTTTGCTGATGATCTTGATGCTCCGTCCCTGAGGCCCCAGGGCTTCACGTACAGCAATCACGTCTTGGGCCTTTCGGATAAAGGATGCGAAGACGATATCCACCCCTTGCTCCACCCCAAAGCGCAGGTCCAGAGCATCCTGCTCGGACAAGCCCGGTAGATCCACTTCCGCACCGGGCAAGTTCACCCCCTTCCTGCTTCCCAGGATCCCGCCGTTCTCAACCTCAGTCACTAGGCCCTCTGGGTCTGTGGAATTCCAGAGGCAATGAGAGACGATTTTGTGCAATTTGGTGCTCTTTTAAGGGGTGTGGCCTAAGGTAAGGGGTGTGGCCTGAGACTATATAGCGGGGATGGGTGCAAGGTTTGGGGGGAGGGACATGTTCTCGAGGAGGCGGAGCAATGCTTGGGGCGGGACAAGGGGAAATACAGAGGGCGAGTCCAAGAACAAAGGGGTGTGGCCTGAATTAGAGGTAGGGCTAGGGACTACTTCTGTTCACCCACCTTTATGCTTAACCACCAGGGAGATAAGACCGTCGTCGATGTAGATCCGGCCCCCCTCTGACACTACCCGGACTATGTTGGGATAGTCCACCCACACAGTGCTTGCATCCCCCCGAGTCCGAAATGCCGGGTCCACTGTAACCCGGACCTGGGAACCCTTCACTATCTCCACTTCTGATTCTGGGCCCTAGGGGAGGGAATGGGAAGTAAGAGCAAGGGCTGGGATATGTGGGGGCTTGGTCTCCAGCCTTAATCTTGTTCGGGACCCTTCTTTCCTTATGGACCGTTTCTTTCTGTAGCACAGATTACTGGAGAATAGCTTTCTATATTACCTGTTTAGGGTCAGCAGCCCTATCCCTTATCGATTACATCCCAGCCCACACCCATCCCTGGTCCCTGTTCTTCACCCGACTCTTCCTAGTACCTAGGTTCAGCTATCCCAGATTCTGCGTCCTCTGGATCACTGCCCTAACCTTATTCAATCCTCAGCCTCATTCCAAGTTATTGGACCAATCCCTTACCGATTTGGCCCTGCCCACATCCATCCCTAGGCTCTACTTTCTAGCACCACCCCCTCCCGATTCTATGCAGCCCTTCCTTTCTTTGTTCCAACTGCCCTCGCTCCTCCCGTACAGCCCAAGTCTTTTACTGCCCAGGACCTCACCCCCTGCAGAATCCCTGTGCGTATCTCGGGCCCTTTGGTGTCCAGCGCTATGGCCACCGGCCGGTAGCTCAAGGAGGAGCCTGCGAAGCTCTCGACGGCTTCTCTCACGTTGGCTATGGATTCAGCGTGGTACTGGGGAGGGAGACAGGGAAAGAAGGGATAAAGACGGGGATCTGGGGCCAACCTTTCCTAAACCTTCTGGGCCTCCAAACCCCCGGGCAGAATTACCCCCCAGATCCAACAGCAACGCCTCCCATCCCTCACTGCACCTCGTGGGAGCCATGGGAAAAGTTGAGCCGGGCAATGTCCATTCCTGCTTTGATCATTTCCTTCAGCCGATCCACAGAGCGAGATGCGGGGCCTGTGAACAAAAACACACCATCACAAGATCTCCGTGTTGGAGGAGATTCAAGGAACTATCTAGAATAATTGATACCTGGACGAGAAAAAGCCCCAAGTGGTCAGCCCTCTCACCCCGGCCTACTCAGGTAGCCTACCCAATTATGCATATCTTTCTCCCTTGCAGTTACCGAACACCTTTCCTGTTCTCCACCCCACTAAATCTGCTCTTCTCCAGACTAACCATCCTCATTTCTTTCAATCAATCCTCATTGTGGGGGGAGGGTTGCCTGTAGGGCAGGAGGTGGCAGCTAGGTGGCTCAATAGATAGAGCACCGGTCCTGGAGTAACGAGGACCTGAGTTCAAATGCGACCTCAGACACTTACTAGCTGTGTGACCCTGGGCAAGTCACTTCACCCTGTTTGCCTCTGTTTTCCACATCTGTAAAATGAGCTAAAGAAGGAAATGGCAAACCACTCCAGTATCTTTACCCAGAAAACCCCAAATGGGGTCATGAAGAGTTGAACACTGCTGAACAACAATCTGTTTAGAGAGACTGTTCAAAGAAACTCTCCTCTGATTAAAAGATTCCCCTTTCTGCTCCAGAGACACCCTGTACTTTCCCAGATAAGTAGGGAGATAGTAAGAAACTTCCCAGTTGTCCTAGATGAATTTGAATCAGCAGGCCCAGATGAACTAATTCCCAGCAACTTAAAAGGACTTAGTGTGTATGATTGCAAGGGCCATTCACTGTCATCGATATTTGCAAGAGGTGGAGAAAGAGATATGGCAGGAGTGGAATGGGTAGAGACTTAAGGCAGGAAGATCAACTAGAAGGTTATTTCCAATAGTCCAGGTGTGGGGGGATGAGAACCTGCACCAGAGTGGTGGCAGTGTCAGAGCAGAGCAGGGTCATATAGGAGAGATGTTACACATGTAGAATGTCAAGCAACTTGATTTTTTTTTTAAATAAAGAGAATGGAACCTTAAATTTCTAGGCAAATGAATCTGACCTCATTTCCTGGCAAAACTTAAGGATGCTGGTTAGTGAACATTAGAATACTGCTCACTAAGAATAGAAGCACAGGGTCCAGGAGGGAGGTGGTAGCCCTATTGTGCTCCAACCTGGTCAGGCCAAATCTGGAATACTGGCTTTAGTTCTGGGCACCACATTTTAGGAAGGGCATTGATCAGCAGATGGCATCCCCAAGAGTGTCAGCAGGATGGTGAAATTTCTTAAGATTATGAATAAATAACAATAATAATAGCTAACATTTATATAGTACCTACTATGTGCCAGGCACTGGGCTAAGCACTTCACAAATATTATCTCGTTTGATCTTCACAACAACTCTATGAGGTAGGTGCTATTATTATCCCCATTTTAGAGATGAAGAACTTTAGACAAACAGAAATTAATTGACTTGACCAAGGGTCAGGCTGCTAGCAAGTGTCTGAGGCAGAATTTGGATTTAGATCTTGACTCTGGGCCCAGTGGTCTATCCACTCTACCACCTAGCTGCTGTCCCCTCCACCCACAAGGATTGGTTGAAGGAAATGAGGATGTTTAGTTTGATAGCTGTCTTTAAGTTGATTAAGGGTGTCAGGTTGAAGATAGATTAGATTCTTTCTGCCTGTTCAGAAAGGAAGTGAGAGGTGAAAAGCTTCCTAACATTGTTACCCAACAGTGAAATTGGTTGCTTTGGGAGGCAATAATTTCCCTTTCATTAGAGGTAATTAAGCAAAGACTGTCATATTTTAGTGGGGGGCGGTTTCAGGGACATATTAAACTAGATGACCTCTGAGATCCCTTCCAATTCTGTGATTTTCTGTCCTGGACCCTCTTTGCTTCTTTCTCGGTTTTGTGACACTTTCTCCAGATCCTATTTATCTGACTACTTTTTCTCAGTCTCCCTTGCCACCGGATCTTCATCCAGGCCACACCTTGGGTAAAGGTCACATTAGATTGGGTATGTCTCCCAAGACTCTATCCTGGGCTCTTTTTTCTTCTTCCTTCATTCCATTTCACTTGGTGATCTCAACAGCTTCCATGGAGTTATTGCTATACTGATAATTCCTAGATTTACTTACTTAGCCCTAACTTCTCCAGTTGCCTATTGGATATCTCAAGATTACACCCCATAGCTGTCTTAAATTCAGCATGTCTAAAATGGAACTATCTTTCTCCCCAAGCCTTTCCCTCTTCTTAACATCCCTATTACTAGGCACCACCATCCTCCCAGTCACACGGGCTCATAACCTAAGGCTCATCCTTTATCCCTCATCCTTAACCCTATATCCAATCTGTTGCCAAGTTGTATTGATTCTACACTTGTAACATCCCTCCTACATGCCCCTGCTCTACTCTGACACTGCCACTATTCTCACCCCACACCTGGACTTTTTTTTTTAAGGCAATTGGGGTTAAGTGATTTGCCCAGGGTCACACAGCTAGTATCAAGTGTTTGGTCTGAGGTCATATTTGAACTCAGGTCCTCCTGATTTCAGGGCCGGTGCTCTATCTACTGCATGACCTAGCTGCCCCTTCTGGCTTTTAAAGTCTTTCACCACCTTGCTTTTCCTTACCTTTCTAGATTTCTTCCATTTTCTTCCTCCTTCCTCCCCCTTCCCCCACCCCATCTGCATACACTTCCATATAGCACTCTGGCTTCCTTTCTGTTTTTGTTTGTTTATTTGGGTTTTTTTTTAGGGGGGGGTGAGGCAATGGGATTAAGTGACTTGCCCAGGATCACACAGCTAGTAAATGTCAAGTGTTTGGTCTGAGGCAAGATTTGAACTCAGGTCCTCCTGACTCCAAGGCTGGTAGTCTGTCCACTGTGCCACCTAGCTGCCCCTGATTTTCAAACATGACACTCCATCACCCAACTCCAGGTATTTTCACTGCCTGAAAATCTCTCCCTCATTATCTCTATCTTGGCCTCCCTGGCATTCTTCAGTTCCCACGTAAAATTTCACCTTCTATCAGAAATCTTCCCCATCCCCCTTAATGCTAGTGTTTTCCCTCTCCTGATTATCTCCAATTTATCCTGCATATATCTTGTTTGTATGTAGTTGCTTGCATTTTGTCTTCCTCATTAGACAAGCTCTTTGAGGGTAGGGATTGAGTTTGGTTTTTTGTTTGTTTTTATTTTCGCCTTTCATTGTAACCACAGCATTTAACACACTGCCTGGCACATAATAAGTGGTTAATAAATGCTTGTTTACTGACAGTGTGGTTAGTTTCCCTACCTTGTCTTTCTTCCCACTCCAGATCATACTCTACTCATCTGTCACACTGATCTTCCCTAGGGCAGCTAGGTGGCACAGTGGATAGAGCACTAGCTCTGGAGTCAGGAAGGGCGGGATTCAAATTATACCTCAGACACTTGTATGTGACCTTGGGCAAGTCACTTAACTTCCATTGCCTCCAAAAAATATTTGATCTTCCTAAAGTACAGCTCTGACCATGTCATTGCCTGCCCTACCCCAACTCATTAAACTTTATTTCTTCCCTATTACTTCCAAAAGCAAATATAAAATCCTGTCTTTGGCCTTTGAAGTCTTGGCCCCTTTCTCCCTTCCTGGTCTTCTTACACTTTACTCCCCACCGAGTACTATACAATCCAGTTACACTGGCTTATCTGATGTTCTTCATGCATGACCCTTCATCTCCAGACTCCATGCATTTTCATTGACTGTCCATCATGCCTAGAATGTTCTCCTCCCTCATCTCTATCTCCTGGCTTCCCCGATTTCTCAAGTCTCAGTAAAATGCCATTTTCTGCATTAAGCTTTCCTGGTCCCTCAACGCTGCTGTCTTCCATCTGAGATTAACTCCAATTTACCTTCTTACAGATTTTGTATGTACATAGTGGTTTGCATACTGTCTTCCCCATCAGAATATAAGCTCCTTTAGAGTAGGGAATGTTCTTTACCTTTTTTTGTATCCCCAGAACTTAGTACAGTTCCTGACACATATTAAATGCTTGCTGACTAACTCTGACTCATACTCCTGCTCAAAGACTTCCTCTTCTATTACTCAAATACAATTCTTCCTTTCCTTACTCAAAGAAACCTCTCCCCCTTCCCTTTTAGATCAGGGTCATCTCTATTGCACAGAGACACTTCTTTCCCCCATTTAGAGATATCCCTTCACAACTAAGAAGTTGCGCTGTAGCCTCTCAGAAATTGAACATTCTACCACTTCAGTCTTCCCCCACACATCAAAAGAAAATCTCTGGAAAGGGGGGGCAGTGCCACAGGATGTGAGATTCAATTATCCCTGGAGCCAGAGAATGATGTTGGTATATATAATATTCAAAAATGTGGAGCAGGAGTGGATGTTCTTAGGGTTGGGGAGGGGATCCAGATAAAGTGATATCGGTGTGGAGGATGAGGGGGGTGATGTTGGTAATGATGTGGGTAATGATATGGCTTTGATGATGTGAGATTTGGGATTGGGAAGGAGAAAAATGAGATCATTAAGGTATGGTACTATGTAGTTGGAATTTGGGGAAAATGGAAAGAACACTGGAGATATGGGTTCTAGGTCTGCCTTTGCTGTTAACTTAAAGTGAGATTTTGGACAAGTTTGTTGATTTCTCTGGGCCTCAGTTTCTTAGTCAAGTGAAAACAGTTACTTTTCCGCCTGGCTCACAAAGATGCTATTATTCTCAAATGAGAATTGTGCACGAAAGTGCTTTGCTTCTCAGACTCCCTGTCACTGTAAGGGGTGAGCATTGCCATTAGGGTTAGGGCTCTTGAGGGCAAAGAATGCCTTTTGCCTCCTTATTTCAAAATCTCCAGCACTTAACACAATGCCTGGCATGGGGTAGGCACTTAATAAATGTTTATCTATTGACTGACATTATTAGTTACCTATGGTGGCGATGATGCTGGTGCTTCGGGCAGCCACTGGTTCTGAGTCAATGTCCAGTAGGCAGAGATGCTCCAGAAAGGTATCTGCCATGGCTGCTGGGAGCTGCTGTCTCTGGAAGAAGGCAGCACCTAGCTCCTGGGTCAAATGGGCCACACTGGCCCTTCGAAGGTACCCCGCTGGCCCTGGTAGGGGAGAAGGGGAGGATGATTACAACACACACTGATGCCTAGAGCTACCCTAGAGCTCAACCCTCTCCCCACCTTCCCTTCTTTCATTCCCAGATTTCTCACTGTTCAAATACCCAGTCCCTCTATTCCTCTACCAATTTTAGCCCTTGTTCCATTTTCAGCCCCGTCATTCCCATACTCTAGAGTCTAGAACCTACATTCCTTGAAGGAAGTTCACCTGTATAAAATCCCCATCCTCCAACCCCTTCAGACTCCTTGCTTCTCAGTCTATCAGACTCTCCCTAATTATCTTTCTCCCAGCTCTCTCAGACCCTAAGATTTCCCATCCTAAGAATCAGTCCTAGGGGCCCTCTCGTCCTGTTCCTCCAAGCCCCCCACTCCTCAGCCGGAGCCTACCTTCCGTGTTGTCAGACATGTTCAAGTGTCTGTGTCTGCTGCCAGTCACCCGGTGTTACTCTGATCTGGGCAAGGCTCTGAGTGGCTGGTTAAAGTGTCACCAGACTCTTTGTCCTCACTGCCCCACAATTCACTGAGCATTTTGTTGCAGAGGGCAGAGTCCAGTGGCCACAGGAGCTTCCCATTCTGGTAGATTCCCCATAGCCTAACCTGCAGGCCTTGGGGGAAGGGGAGGACATTTCAAGGGGAGTCCCTAAGACTAGGAATAATCTACTTTTGGGCAATTAATGAATGAGTGTAAATAAGCTGCAGAGCATTTTGCACCAGAAAGCCTGGGTCCAAGTCCTGTTGGAAGAAACCTTAGATTTCATCTAGACCAACTCCTTCATTTTATAGATAAAGAAGCAGATCCAGAAAGATCAAGGTCACGGGGGAAGTAAGTAGATCCCAACCCGGATCTGTTTCCTCAAAATACAATGTTCTTCCTAGAGTAGCACAAAGCTGCTTCTTTCAACCTCAGTTCCCTCAGAGAATAATAATAATAGTGCCTTCTTACTTTTTAGAGTTCATTTAAGTATTCATTGAAGCAATATGTAGAAAGCACTTTGTAAAAGCCTCGTATGCAGATGAAAATTATTACGCAAACATGCACAGATCCTTTCAAATGGATATTGTGATAAACTGTACTTGTCCCTCTTCCTCCTCCTGGCAGGTTTCCTCCTTTATCCAATTCAATTCACTTGTGTTCAAGCACCGATGTCCAGTGAAGCTTTGTCCCCCATCCTTACCTCCTGGGGCCCCTAAGAGGAAGGAGGTCATCAGGTCCCGTTGATGCTTGGAGGTCCATGGCCCAAGTATTCCAGGGGCAAGCTCTTCCCCTGACGACATGGCCACAAATGGTGGGTCCTTCAAGCTGCCTGGAGCATGGGAGAAGAAAGAAACACAGGGGAGGGCGCCTGCCTCTCTTATCTGAGGGAGCCAGAGAGAAGAAAAGGGGCACACCCAACTGACCCTCCCCCATCCTCCGGTCGGACAGTCTCCTCATTCCCCTACCTCAAGCCTCTTTCTTTGGCCAGTCCCCACCCGGGGACTGTGTCTGTTAGGCACAGTGGATAGAGCACTGGCCCTGGAGTCAAATCTGGCCTCAGACACTTGACACTTACTAGCTGTGTGATCCTGGACAAGTCACTTAACCCTGATTGTCTGGGGGGTGGGGGTGGGGAGGAAGAGAAAGGATACCGGACTCAGATCTAGGATGGAGCCAGTTTCAAACTCTGCCCTACACTTATAAGCTATATGACAACAGGCAAGTCACGGCACCTTTCTGAGCCTGTTTCTTCATCTGTAAAATAGGGATAATACTGTAGCACTTATCTCACAGAGTTATTGTGATGGCCAAATGATATAATGTATGTGAAATGCTACTTGAAAGTACTTTATGTCAGTTATAATTATTCAGACATTCAGTCAACAAGCATTTATTAAGTGCTTACTATTTGCCAAACACTGTGCTTAGTGCTGGGGACACAAAGGCAAAGCTTGCTCTCAAGGGGCTCACAGTCTAATGGGGGAGCTGACATACAAACAACTATGTACAGATGAGCTACATACAGGATGAACTGGGGAGGTCTCTAAGGGACAGGATTAAGATTAAGAAGGATGGGGGAGTGGAAACTAGGTGGTGCAGTGGAGCAAGGGTGCACTGGCCCTGGAGTCAGGAGGAACTGAGTTCAAATCTGGCCTCAGATACTTGACGCTTAAGAGCTGTGTGACCCTGGGCAAGTCACTTAACCCCATTGCCTAGCCAAAAAAAAAAAAGGATTGAGAAAAGCTTTTTGCGGAAGATAAATGAGACTTGAAGGAAGCCAGAGAAGCTAGGAGGTAGAAATGAAGAGACAGAAAGATCCACATGGGTGGCAGCCAGTGAAAATGCCCAGCTGGGAGATAGAGTGTCTTGTGCTAGGAAAAGCAAGGAGTCATTGGATGTCATTGGATTGCAGAGTATGTTGAGGAAGGGGTTATAAAATGTAAGAAGACTGGAAAGGTGGGAGGTGGTGGAGTTTGGGTTGGGGGGGGAGGGAGGTACACATCATGAAGGTCTTTAAATACCAAATAGCTAGGTGGCACAGTGGATAAAGCACTGGAGTCAGGAAGACCTGAGTTCAAAAACAGCCTCAGACATCTATTAGCTGTGTGACCTTAAGCAAATCACATAACCCTGTTTGCCTCAGTTTCCTCGTCTATAAAATAAGCTGGAGAAGAAAATGGCAAACCACTTCAGTATCTCAGCTAAGAAAACTCCAAATGGGGTCACAGAGTCAGTGGTGACTGAAATGACTGAACAACAAATTTGATCCTGGAGCTAATAGGGAGCTACTAGAGTTTGTCAAATAGTGGACTGACATGGTCAGACCTGTGCCTTATGAAGATTAGTGTGACAGCTGAGTGGAGAATGGAGCAGGATGGGTAGAGACTTGAGGCAGACTGACCAACCAGCAAGCTGTTACAATAATACAGGCTTGAGGTGATTAGGGCCAGCATCAGGGTATTGGCAATATCAGAAGAAAGAAGGGAGCATATATGATGTGAAGTCACAATTGATGAGACTTTACAACTGGTTGGATATGGGGGGCAGGGCTAGAGAAAAAAAGAGGAACCTAGAAATGATGAGGTTTAGGGGTGCTGGTACCCCAAAATCAGAACATGAGGGTGCTATCTGAAAGAATTCGACCTAAGCCTTCTTAGGCAAGATTTATTAGAACATCCATCATATTGGGCAGAATCTTAAGGAGTCTGAATGTTAGTGAGCTATTGTCACCTTAATGGAGACAAGATGACCTTATATACAGAAAGACTGTGGGAGGGTCAAGGAGTGGCCAAGTAGTTTGGGGTGACTGGAAGAGGGATTTAAGGAAGATCTAGATGGGAGTGGCCAGTAAACTGGAGTGGAAAGAACTCTTGGGACCTGGACCACGAGGACCTGGGAGAATGGAGCCTAGCTAGGATTAAGGGTAGGAAATGGCCAGGGGCCATAGGGAGGTAAGACAATGGAGGGAAGATTGGGTGGAGCCACAAGAAAGGCCAGTTGATGGGATTATAGCCTCAGGCAAATACCAGAGATTTGGCCACGTGGGAAAGTCCAGGGTTTTTTCTTTCTGGGATCCAAATCCCAACCGCATAAGGATGACACCTATGTTTTGAGTCTTCAAGACTGAGAAGATGGTGGTATCCTTGACAGTAATAGGGAAGTTAGAAAGAAGGAAGGATTTTTGGGAAAAGATAATGAGTTTAGTTTTAGACATGTGGCATTTAAGATGTCTATCACATCTTGTTCTAGATGTTCAATAGGCAGTCAGAGATACTAGGAGGTCAGGACAGAGGTCAGGAGAGAAATTAGTACTGGACAAGCTGATGTGAGAAGTATCAGCATAGAGATGAGCATTGAATCCATGGAGGCTGGTGAGATCATCAAGTGAAATAGTATAGAGAGTGAAGGGAAGAGGGCCCAGGACAGAGCCCTGAGGGACACCCATGATTAGTGGTATGACTTCTAGCAAAGAAGACTGAAAATGAGTGGTCATGATGGGGTTGGGATCTGGGCCCTAGAAAGGAAAAACCCTGGACTTTCCCACATGGCCAAATCTCTGGTTCCCCTGAGGTTATAATGTCATCAAATAGCCTTTCCTTGTTGCTACACCCAATCTCCCCTCCATTGTCTTACCTCCCTATGGCCCCTGGCCATTTCCTACACTTAATCCTTGCTAGGCTCCATTGTCTAGGTCCCAAGAGTTCACCCGGCTTTACTGGCCACTCCCATTCAGATCTTCCTTAGACCCCTCCTTCAGTCGTTACATACTACTTGGCCACTCCTGGATCCCTCCCACAGTCTTTCTGCATATAAGGTCCATCTTGTCTCCATTAAGATTCTCAGATTCCTAAAATCTAGCTACTGCTCAGATTCTTAGAATCTAGCCAATACTTGCAGACTCCTAGATTCCTCAAGGGCCTGGCAATATGGGGGATCTTTAATAAACCTTGTTTTTGGCAGAAAGGAGGCTTGGGTCGAATTCTTTTGGACAGGACCTGCATGTTGTGATCTTGGGGTTCCAGCACCCCTAACCTCTAGACCTCATCAGTCATATAGGTAGGAGAACCAGAAGACAGTAGTGTCACAAGAACCTAGAAAGAAGAGAGTATCATGAAGAGGGTGATCAACAATGTCAAAGCCTATAGAGAGGTCAAGAAAGATGATATTTGAGAATTGTTAATAATTTTGGAGAGATTTATTTTAATTGAATAGTAGGGTTGCAAGCCAGATTGCAGAGAATTAAGAAGAGAATGAGAGGGAAGGAAGTGAAGTCCCCCAAAAGGGAGGAGAAATATAAGAGGATAATTAGTGAGGATGAATGGGTCAAGTGAGGGTTTTTTGAGTATGGGGAAGACATGGGCTTGTTTGTAGGCAGTTGGGAAGCAGCCAGTAGTCAGGAAGCAATGGAAAATTAGTGAAAGAGTAGGCATGATAGAAGATGAAATCTGCTAGAGAAGATGGGATGGAATGGGATCACTTGTGCCTGTAGGGTGGTTTGCCTTAGCAAGGAGAAGATTCACTCCTCGTGAAAGAGTAGATAGTAGAAAAAAGCATCTGAGATGAGGAACAAGGGAACAGGCCTCATTTTTGTTAGTGAAATATGAGGCAAGGTTATCAGCTAAGAGGGTTTGAAGAGGAATGCAAAGATTTGGAAAAGCAGATGTGGTGAATGGCAAAGTGAAATGATTGTTGTTCAGTCTTGTGACTCCATATGGGGTTTTCTTGGCAAAGATACTGGACTGGTTTGCCATTTCCTTCTCCAGTGGAAACAAAAGTTAAGTGATTTGCTAAGGGTCACACAACTATTAAGCTATTAAGTGTCAGAGGCCGGATTTGAAGTCTGGTCTTCCTGAATCCAGTCCCAGTGCTGTATGCATTGAGTCATCTAACTGCCTCAAGTGAATTGATTAGAGAGATATAAAAGGATTATGGGTTGAGATTAAGTAACACAAACTTGTAATAGATCTAATCAGCATGGTTTCAAGATTCCCCCTTCCTCCCCTCCAGCTTCCTTCTAGGGAGCGCTGAATCAGGTGTCAAAAGACCTGGATTCAAGTCTCAATTCTTTGGCCAATTCCTCAGTATACTTGGTTGAAATTCCATCCGAGAATGAAAGTAACTGTGGAGAGGGAGGAGGGTTGGGTTGGGTGGGGCTGTAGCCCCGGGGAAAAGAAACTAGTTGAGAGAGCGTTCTGGATTAGGGGGGATATGATAGGTATGGACGGGGTTTGTTTTACCTCATTATCTTACATACATAGAGCTCATTGTGGTTTACCAAATTGTGCCAAACACTGTGTTATGCTCTGGGGATACAAATGCAAAAGTGAGACAAGTTTCTATTCTCAACAAGTTTAACTTCTGACTGGGAAGACAACACACATAGAGGAATGGTGGCCAAGGAAGGGAGTTTTGGTCTGGGAAATTTTCACAAAGATAATGAGTGGAATAATAAGGCAGTTCATTGACACACTCAATCCAGAAGCAATAGTAGTAAGGATGTGATTACTATTCTCAGAGAAAGAAGGAGGTGGAGGAGGTAGGACAGATACCTGCTAAGGTCCCTGCTACATAAGCTATGCTATTTTTTTCCCCCTAAGATAATGGTCCAGGAGACTAAGGCTGGGACTGTTGACATAGCTTCCTAGTTGCCTAAGTACAAAAACTTCACACATGCTGCTTCCTTAGAGGACCATCACAGCAAATGCCCAAGGCAGAGGAACTAGGTCCAATTGAATTAATGCTGTATCCTTGCTGAATATTCTTTCCATGCTATTGTTAAATCAACATCCTTTCACTAAATATTAGATGATCTACAAACATCTCATTTGACTCCAATCGCAAACCTGAACACTGGACTGATCTGATTCAGGCCTGTCCCAAAAAAAGGTAGCTGGGCCTTTGTGGCTTCTTGCTGCTTCCAAGCAAGATAAAGTGATAAAGTGTCAGAAAAGAGGGTGGTGTATGAATATATATATATATCTCACATATACATACATACATACATACATACATACATACATATAACCAGAAAAGGAGGTGGGTTGGTCATGCAGACATAACAGAAAGATCTGCAGCATGTTAGGTAGCTCTTCTGTGGGACATCTGTGGAAAGATAGAGTGCAGACTGGCAGAAGATAAAAGCATGGATGGGTTGTGACCTGCACTCACTAGTGAGACCGTGAATCCAGCAAAGTGAATTGTCCTTGCCCTGCCCACCTCATGGGGTTGTTTTGAGGCAAGTTTGGTAAACTTTTTTGGTAAACCAAAATTATGTTACCTCAGTCTCATAATTGTGTTTATAGCAATACTGCTCTCGTCTCTTCCCAAGATGGGGTTGATCCTGGGTCAGGTGGTTCCAATGGACCTCCCAAAGGTGATACTCTAGAACTTTCAGTGAAAGCATAATGAGAAGAATGAATGAACAAATGAATGAAAAAATATTTATTAACCAATTACTATGTGTGGAGCCCTAAGACAATCCTTGCCCTCAAGAAGGTTACATTCTAATGGGAGGGACCTCACACAGAGGGGAAATGGTGGCCAGGGAGGGGCACTCTGGTCCAAAAGTTACTGAGATGATAGGTGTATATTGTTGCTTCCAGGAACAATGGCTGAGCTGATTGGTTTATAGTTCACATTCCAGAACTGAAGGGGCAGGGCAAGGACTATGCTTTCAGTTGTTAACAGATTGGAGAGGAAGTGACTTTAAAGGAGAGGCTGTCACTTATCTGAAGGGTAAGCTCCAGGGTGCAAATTCCTCTAGGATATGGGCTCCAGTATTGGGGAGAGGCAGTAGTTGTAAAGGAGATGTTTGGAGAGGAGTAAATATCAGAGTAAAAGGAATGGAGGTTGTGGAGCAGAAAAGACTTTCTTGAAGGGGTGAATGGTCCAGGTCAAGGAGAGAGGGATCTAGGCTCCATCTATATAGAGGGTAGACCAGGAAAAATGGACTCAAGCTGTTGCAGCCAGAGATTATAGGTAGACTTTAATAATTATTATATGTTATAATGACTAAGAGAAGATAGGGCTACCTTCCCTTGGAAACTGGTAAACATGGGAGCTGTGCTAGGTGAGATGAGAGGGTGCCCCAAGGAGCCAGAAATTTGGCTATGATTGATGCACTTAGTAGCTAGGTGCTCCTCAGTTTCCTCATCTGTAAGATGGGAGAGGGGAATTGGATTAGATGATCTCTAGTTTCCCTTCCACCCCTGACCTTCTATGATCTATGACCTGTGAGAGACACTCATGGAAAGAATTCTGGATTTGTAGTCAGGATACCTGGGTGGTTTGCAGGCAGCTGCAGTAGATAAAGCCTTGGGAATGGAGTCAAGAACCAGGTTCAAATCCTGCCTCAGACACTTAGTAGTTGTGTGATGCTGGGAAAATCCCTTAGCCTCTCTCAGCTTCAGTTTCCTCATCTGTGAAAAGAGGATAATATAATAGCACCTCCTTTGTAGGGATTGTGAGGATTAAATGATATGTCATATGTACTATATAAGTGCTAGCTATTATTCACATCTAACTCTGCTACTAATTACCAATGTGCCCTTGATCAAGTAATTTAATTTCTCCAGGTCTCAGTTTCTTCTTCTGTCACATGAAGGAAATGGACTAGATGATCCCTAAGTCCCTATCAGTTCTAAATCTAAGATCCTCTGATTATTCTCTTCATTTATGATCAGAGAGGGGGGAGGGGAAGGGGGGACGTTTGGACTGGGTCCTAATCAATCTCAGAAATTCAATTTATACTGAATACTTGGGGATAGTGGACTTTCATACACCATCTTGGCCTAGTCTATACACTGAACTTGGACCTGAAACTAGATCAAACATCAAAGGCTTTGGCTAACCATCTGAAGGGACTTTGAGGTAATCACAGAAAGGTCTAAAGTTCCAAGAAGGTGGATATCAGCCAAATATGAGGAAGAATATCCTAACAATTAGAGCTGTTGGAAAATGGAATGGGCTGCCATGTGGGGATAATGAGCTACCCATTCAAAAGAATGTTTTAGTAGAACCTGGATAACTAATCCTTTGTGAAGGATGTGGTAGCAGAAACTCCTATATCAGGTGGAAATCTGAGTATATGATGTTGGGAGTCCCTTTTTATTTAAAATAATATTTTTTAATTAATTTATTTTGATTTATCAACAATCACTTCCATAAGCTTTTGAGTTTAAAATGTTTCTCTCCCTCCCTCCCTCCCCAAGATGGCTTGCAATCTGATATAGGCTTCACATTTAGATTCCTATTAAACATATTTTCACATTAGTCATGTTGTAAGGAAGAATTAGAACCAATAGGAGGAACCACAAGAAAGAGGAAACAAAACAGAAGAAAAAAAGAGCAAATAGTATGCTTCAATCTGCATTCAAACTCCATAGTTCTCTCTTTGGATATGGGTAGCATTTAGGGAGTCCCTTTTAACACCATGGCACTCTGAAAGGAATAGGGATACATGTGAGCAGGGTTTTATGGTCTATGGGAGCTATAACTTGGTCAAATTGAATTGTTGAGCTGGGCTTATTGGTGCAAGTAATCCCTGTAATCCCTGCTCCTAGGGGATGCCAAGGCTGGTGCATTGCTTGAGTTTGGGAGTTATGAGCTTTGAGGAGGGATAAAGTGGATTGGGTGTCTGTCACCAATATGGTGAGACCTTTGGAGTGGAAGGCTGTCAGGCTGCTTAAGGAGGGCTGAACTGATTTAGGTCAGAAAAGTAAAGCTGGTTAAGGCTTCTGTGGTGATTGGTATTAGAATCAGACCCAAGAATGGCTGCTGCACTTCCAGCCTGGGAGAGCTCTATAGGTAGACCCAGTATAAAAAAATTTTTTTAATTGTTCAAGTGAGTGTCAAATTACAATCCTAATCACAAAAAAGTATACAAGATACATTTTAATGTTGAATTTACATTATTATTTCCCCATATCAACAGAACAATAAGTCAAGCCCTGATTTGTAGCCCTTTGCTGATTTCTGATGTATAAGTGCTCACACTGAAAATATAACCAAGGGCCCTTGGGGGCCAGTATAAGCTGGCTCCAGCTCACCACTGCTTCCCCCTGATCAGAAGTCTTCAGGTAGAAGCTGGATTACCACTTACTGGGTGTATTGCAGTAAGGATTTTTTTTCCAGGTTGATCTAAATGGCCATTTTACAATTCTGTAATTCTGTCATGTTGATCAGGTTCAATACTGAAGACTTCTTGGTTATGATAATCTTTGGTTTATGCCCCTACACTGAGTACACCTCACAGTAGTATCTAAATTTGACTAATCTCTAGCTCTTCCTTAAATGTGGAAGCTTGAATATTGACTTGTAAGCATGAATATTGAATAGGCTTATTAAAAGCCATTTAAAGAATAAAGACTACTCCCCTACCCCCTTCAGCAAGGAAAGAGTTATAGCCCACCTTAATGTGAATGCCACTTCCACTTTCCTTCCCTATAATGGAGATAGTTTCCCCTCAAAAAAAAAAAGTACAACATTGATGGGTGAACTCCCAGTATATGAGTGGAACTGAAGACCTCACTGAAGAATAGTGTTGACATCTCTCCTTGGCTGCTCACTCCCTCAATCTGACCAGGCTGCAGTATCTCAGCTTTTGCTCTAACAGGTCCAAACCACTCTTATAGAAGGACAGATCATTGGACCTTCCACCTTGGCTCAGGCTGTCCCCTCCATCTAATGTCACTCTGTCAGCTCACATTCCTGTCTCTACCATCCCCTAGAAGTCCTATCCATCTCTTTGTGACTTCTCTTCCCTGAAAGGCCATCTCTCCTTCAGTAGCCATGCTCTTCAGACCTATGGCATTAGTGGAAAGGACTTCTTTCCTTGCAGCTCAAGCTCAGGTGGCCTTCTGGCAGGTTCAACCAGGACGGGAGAGTCTGGCCTTATTCCTCTCATCATAAGGAGAAGTAATTTCCTCTATCTCCCCACATATACCATGGAATATGGGAATAATTATATTCATGATACATATCTCATAGGTTTTTGTAAGTTTTGTAAACTTTAAAACACAGTATGAATATGATTTATCATTAAGCATGGAAGAGGTGGCATTTTAGCTAGGGTTTCAAGGAATTGGACAAGCAGAATTGAAGGCTAAGGATGTATATGCCAGTTACTAATACTCTCTACTTATATGCATATATGTAGCCCTGCTCAACCCTCTGCTGCCCTAGTAGAATGGAAGCTCCTTAAGGGTAGAACTATTGAATTTTTGTCTCTGCAATCTCAACACCTAATATAATGCCTGGCACATAGTAAGTCAGTCATCTAGCACTCATTAAGTGCCTTCTATGTGCTAACCACTGTGCTAAGCACTACAGATACAAAGAAAGGCAAAAGAGTTCTTATATTCAAGGAGTTCATAGTCTAAGTGGGAAGTGAACAAAAAGTACAAACAGATACATGCAAATAAGACATAGATAAAATAGACTGGAGGTAATCTTAGAGGGAAAGCACTAAGATTAAGGAGGACTGGGAAAGACTGCTTGCAGAAGGCAGGACTTTGGCTGAGATTTAAAGGAATCCAGGGAAGCCAGGAGGTGGAGATAAGGAGGGAGAATGTTCCAGGTTTGGACACCAGTCAATGAAAATGCTTGGAGTCAGAAGATGGATTTTGTGCACAAAAGATAACAAGGAGTTCAGTGTCACTGGATACCCAGTAGGTGGTAGGTGTAAGGTATAAAAAGACTGGAAAGGTAGGAAGGGGTCAGGCTATGGGGGGCTTTAAAAGTGAAACAGAGGATTTTACATTTGATCCTGGAGGCAATAGAGATCCCCTGGAGTTGACTGAATAGAGGAGTGAGATGGGAAGATCAATTTGACAGCTGAGTAGAGACTAGAGTAGGAAGAGACCTGAGGCTGAGACGCCAATACATAGACTATGGCAATGGTCCAGGTGGGAGATGATGAAGGCCAGCATCAGAAGAGAGAAAGGGGAACATTCAAGAGATATAACAAGTATAGAAATGACAGGACTAGGCAATTGGTCAGATATAGAAGATAAGAGAGTGAGAAGTAGAGGATGATACCTGAGTTTTGAGCCTGGGTGACTGGGATGACAGTAACAGTGAAGTTGGGAAAAGGGGAGCATTTGGAGGGGAAAAACCAGTGGGATCATTTTAGATGTGTTCAGTTTATAATGTCTATTAGACATCCTGGAGGTCAGGAGAGAGGACAGGGATAGACCAGTAGGCACTTAAATGTTTTCTGAATTGAATTAAAGAAACAATCTGGATGATGGTGCAGAGACAAGAGAGCAGATGGGTGTGTTTGGGGAATGTGCAAATGCAAGGTTTAGACCGGTTTGGCTGGAGAATTAGGGTGTGTGAAAGGTAATAATAGTGAGAAATAAGCTTGGGAAAAAGCATTGGGTGACAAGTCACAGTTCTTTAATGACAGACTAAGGAGTCTGGACTTTATATGAGGCAATCAGAAGCCATAAAAAATTGAGATATTCCCAATAGATAAACCATGAAAGTACTCTGAATCTCACCACATGCCCAACAAATTGGCAAAGATGATAAAAGATAGAAATAATGATGAAGGGGCCATGGGAAGATAGGCATACTAATATAGTGTAAGTGTAGCTATTAATTGGCCCAACCATTCTACTGAACCCCAGAGAAACCACTGCTAAACGTTTATTCCAAGGAGGTCAGGAGAGAGGTAAAGGTCCTCTGTCAATCAATTAACATTTATTAAGCACTATATGCTAACGTTGTGCTAGGGACTGGGGACACAGAGCCCAAAGGGAAATAATTTCTGCCCTCAAAGAGCTTACATTCGAAAGAGACAACATGCACATAGATATGTACAAAACAAATTCAAGGTCATCCTGAGGCAGAGGGGCAGAGGGGTCATACTAGCAGCTGGGTGGATGAGGAAAGGTCTCCTGTTGTTTGTGGGATTTGAGCTGAGTCTTGAAGACAAGCAGGGATTCTAAGAGACCAAGGTAAGGAGGGAGTAGGTACCAGGCTTGGGGCGTAGCTAGTGCAAAGGCAGGAGATGAAGATGTCATGTGTGAGGAAGAGCAAGTAGGACAATTTGGCTAGACTGTAGAGAGTGCTATTGTGGGTCAGGATACTAGTGAAACTGAGGAGACAAGAGTAAGCTCCACACAGCCTCACAACACTGGCTGAGCCTGGGGAGAACATGGAATTTTTTTTTTCTATCAATCAGTGGAGAAACATTTATTAAAATTTACTATGTGGCAAGAACTGTGACAAGTATAGAGGATACAAAGACAGAAGTGAAACAGTAAATAGTCCTTGCTTTCAAGGAAATACTACCTTAAGAGGTGAGACACCATGTATATAATTAAGTGTAACTGTTTCGTGTTGACCACACTTATATCTGGCTTATATGTGGTGATCACCCCTCTGTCCTTCTCTCCTCCCCAACTCCTGTCTTCATACTAGAGACCTTCAACATGCATTTCAATATGCCCTCAAACACCCTAACCAAGTTCCTCAACTTGCTCATTTTCCATAACTTCCTCCTCAATCAGAGGAGATGGTCATTACCTTCATCTTCTATCACCCACCAATACTCTGCCTTTACGTTCATAATCTCTGAAATTCCCTTATTTGATCATAATCTGTTAGCATTCCAGCTGAGCAAGGACATTTTGTTGCAGAACTGGGACAACTTTGGGTTAACTTTGCCCCAGATGGATTGATTGATCCCGGACCCGGTTGTGGGTCCTTTGGATAAGAAGAGTATAAAAGGAAGTTTGTAGCAGTTTTGGCTTTTATCTGTTTTTATCTTCCTAAACCGTCTCTTTTTTAAATTTTTAAATTTTTTATTAATTTATTTTGATTTATCAACAATCACTTCCATAAGCTTTTGGATTTAAATTTTTTCTCCCCCTCCCTTCCTCCTTCCCTCCTCAAGATGCCTTGCAATATGATATAGGCTTTACATGTACATTCCTATTAAACATATTTTCACATTAGTCATGTTGTAAGGAAGAATTAGAACCAATAGAAGAAATTACAAGAAAGAGGAAACAAAACAGAAGGGAAAAAAAGAGCAAATAGTATGCTTCAATCTGGTCCTGACTTCAGGGCCAGTGCTCTATCCACTGTGCCACCTAGCTGCCCCTGAACTGTCTTTTTAAAAAAACCACAGGCCCTGGAGTCAGGAGTTACCTAAGTTCAAATCCGGCCTCAGACATATAACACTTACTAGCTGTGTGACCCTGGGCAAGTCACTTAACCCCATTGCCTAGCCCCCAAAAAAAGAAAAGAAAAGATAAAAAACCACCATAGGAACTATATTTACTTGAATACATTTAAATATATTTTTAGCAAAAAGGACTGGGTTTTTTTTGTTTGTTTGAGTTTGGGGTTTTTTTGGAGCCCCTGGAGCTCTGAGAGCATCATCATGCCAGATGTACAACCTGGAGAATGAAGAAACTTATGCAAGACATGTGAAGGTAAAAAGAAGTAAAAATGACAAGACTTTGTGTGTGATTGAGCTATGTGGAATGAATAAAAAGTAAGGAGTCAGGGATGATGCCAAAGTTGGGAACCCAGGTGACTAGAAGGAAGGTGGTACCCTCAACAAAACTAGGGAAGTTCAAGGGGCAGTTAGGTGTTGAAGTGGATAAGCACCAGCCCTGGAGTCAGGAGGACCTGAGTTCAAATTCAGTGTCAGACCAGATACTTGACACTTACTAGTTGTATGACCCTGGGCAAGTCACTTAACCCCAATTGCTTCAATTTTAAAAAAAGTGTTAAAACTAGGGAAGTTCAGAGGAGAAATGGGTTTAGGGAAAAAGAAAACGACTTCTGTTTTGGACACATTGAATTTGAGATGTCTTCACAGTATCTATATTGAAATGTCCAGTGGGCATTGTAAGGTCTGGAGGGGAAAGACTTGGGTTGGATATACTACAGATCTTGGAGTCATCTGCATTTAGTCCATGGTAGCTACTAGAGACACCAAGTAAGAAATCATGTAGAGATGGAGTACTATTGTGCTATAAGAAATGATGAGTAGGCAGACTACAGAAAAACCTGGAAAGACTTATATGAACTGATACTGAGTGAAATGAGAAGAACCAGGAGAACATTATACACAGTAACAGCCACATTGCTCAATGACTGACTTTGATAGACTTGGCTCTTCTGAGCAATGCAAGGATCTAAGACAACTCCAAAAGACTCATGACAGAAAATGCTATCCACATCCAGAGAAAAAAATGGAGTCTGAATGCATATGGAAGCATACTATTTGCTCTCCTTTTCTTTTGTTGTTTTGTTTTATTGCTTCATTCTTGTGGTTCCTCCCATCAGTTCTAATTCTTTTTTTTTTTTGGCAATTGGGGTTAAGTGACTTGCCCAGGGTCACACAGCTAGTAAGGGTCAAGTGTTTGGTGTGAGGCCGGATTTGAACTCAGGTCCTCCTGACTTCAGGGCCGGTGCTCTATCCACTGCGCCACCTAGCTGCCCCTAATATGGAAATCTTTTTTTTTTTTTTAATTTTTAGGCAATTGGAGTTAAGTGACTTGCCCAGGGTCAAATAGCTAGTAAATGTAAAGTATTTGGTCTGAGGTCAGATTTGAACTCAGGTCCTCTTGACTTTAGGGACGGTGCTGTATCCACTGTAGCACCTAGCTGCCCCCCTCTAATTCTTCTTTACATCATGACTAATGGGAAAATATGCTTAATATGAATGTATAAGTAGAGCCTATATCAGATTGCATGCCATCTTGGGGAGGGGGAAGGAGAGGGAGGAGGGGAAAATTTTAAACTCAAAATCTTATGGAAGTGAATGATGAAAATTAAAAATAAATAAATTAATTATTAAAAAAAAAAAGAAATTATGAAGAGAAAAGAGGAGAGGGCCCAAGGAAGAACCATGGCTCATACCCACAGTTACATGGAATGACATGGGAGATGACTCAGCTAAGGAGAATGAGAAGGAGCAGCCAGACAGGTTGTAGTAGAACCAACGGAGAGCTATCTCATGAAACTCCCGAATTAAGAGGGTTGTCAATAGTCTCAAATGTTACAGAAGGGTCAAGAAGATGAGTACTGAGAAAAGGTCATTAGATTTGGCAGTTAAGTGTTACCTCTGGTCCTAGGCCCATGGGGGTGGTAGTGGTGGAGTCTGGGTTTACAAAGGGCCCAGGGGTAGTTCAAGCCCAAAGAAAGGGAATCATGCTTTTTTCTGTCTTTCTCTGCATTGTTGTGCTTCCACCAAAAATTCCAGGAAACATTGCTTAAATAAAGTCTACCCATAGTTCCAGGGTGGGGAACCTGCAGTCTGAGGCCACATGGGGCGTCTTCAAACTTCCCCACCCTACCTAATGTCTTCCCTAAAAGGGACTCAACAGAATTGCTGTACCATTTTCTTTTTGATCCTATATACAATTAATTGATTTTGTTCTGTAACTGCTTTTGTCCAGTAACTCCATAAGTCATGGTTCTTTGCCTCTGAACTTAGCTCAGAAGTCAGCTGTCTTGTTAATGGGATGGTTTTAGAAATCTAGCTCTCCTGCCTCAAGGAATTTAACTGACCTTGGGAAATGTTAAATGTTAAATGTGTTAAAGCAAGGAAGTTGGGCCTAATATCTTTATACCACCAAGCTATCCTCCAAGGATGTTTGGTTTGCTGTCCAAAAGCCTGTGCTGTTATCTCACACCTGAACTCAAGCGATGAGCACTTCTTAGTCTCATGAGAGAAGGGGGCGAAGTTGCTAGCCTCCATTCAAAACTTCCAATCAATCATGCTGTTCCCTGTGCCTCAGCTTTGTAACCAATCGTGTTGCTCTCCATCCCATGATGTCATCTACCCTGGTCTGTTCTTTGTTTTGTATTCTTCAAACCTTATAAAAGGGGAACTGTCCTTTTGCATGGGGTATTTGGCATTAACGGAGGCAATTCATTGACCCATTTTTTTGTTTTTGGGTAGGCAATGGGGTTAAGTGACTTGCTCAGGGTCACACAGCTAGTGAGTGTTATGTGTCTGAGGGCAGATTTGAACTCAGGTTCTCTTGACTCTGAGGTCAGTGCTCTATCCACTGCGCCACCTAGCTGCCCCTATTGACCCATTAATTGACAGGCAGTCTGTCCCTGCTAATAAATGTTATCTTGCCTGGAGATTTGCTTCAGTTTGCCCTTTTGTTAAATTCCAATTGCAACATCTACAACTTAGAATCTTAGAGAGTTACTTAGAGCAGAGACATCAAGCACAGCCACATTTTGGCTCAGGGTGTAGCCCAAACCAGATTAAAATGTAGTTGGGCAACGTTTAACAATGGAACGTAGATAATGTTAACGTGTTTTTCCGTGTCAATATGAAACTGGAAGGCATCCTCCTTTTTATTTGAATTTCAACACCACGGCAATAGATCGTACTGCCTTTCAGAATGAGGACTTGAAACAGGATCTTTTCCTGGTTCCAAGGCTAGCTCCTTCTATACTATGTCAAGGTTCCCCTCCTGATATAAGTCAGTCTAGAGTCAATGAGCATTTAAAAAGCTTCACAACCTGGCCCCTTCTTCCCTTTTCAGTTTTCTTACACTCTATTCTCTGCTACAAACTACAGTCCAGTTACTTGCTATTCCTCTCACCAGACACTCCATCTACCTACTCTTTGCTTCTTTGATTGCCTATCTCCCATGCTTGAATGTTCTCCATTCTTACCTTTTCCTCCAGGCTTTTCTGGCTTCTTTCAAGATTCAGCTCAAATCTCACCTTCCTAGATTGCCTCCTAATTCCACTGTATGTATCTTGTATGTTGCATGCTATCTCCCCCATTAGAATGGGAGCGCCTTGAGAGCAGGGACCGTGTTTTTGTATTTGCTTTTGTTTGTATCTCCAGTGCTCTGATTTATAGTAAGTATTTAACACATGCTCAGTGAGGCCTTACATTCTCTTACTCTGTGAATACCTTTATTACAGGGACTATCTTTTGCTTCTTTGTATCTCCGGAGCAATGCCCTGGCACATAGTATGTGTTTAATAAGTTGTTAGTTGACTAACTGACCCCCATCTAAAAGGCTGTTCCTCACCACATGGTTAGCAGACCCAAGCCAACTATAGAATGGGTACACATGCTCCAAAGTCTCTCTAAGACAACCATTTTATGTCATCATGACTCCCACAGGCAGGTTTTCCAGCTTCTTCCACATGGGGAAATCATACCAGTGGCACACTGTGCATGTTACAGTCTCCACTTAGACCTAGATTGTTCTCCTTTCTTATCTCTGCCTTTTAAAATATTTTCCTACAAGGCTTAGCATAGGCTCCACCATCTTTGTGAAGACTTCTCCAAATACACTGATTTTTAGAGTTCTCTCCCTTTTCAGATTATCATTCCTTGTTATGTTTTAATAGCAGTTAGGTGGTGTCATAGATGGAGAACTGGGCCAGGAGTTAGAAAGACCTGAGTTCAAATCTACCCTCAGATACTTACTAGCTTTGTGAACTTGGGCAAGAGCTAAGTAGAGCTGGTTGTTCATTCAAGTTAACATCCATGTGCCTCAGCACCCACTGGAATTTTTTTTGGGGGGGAGATGGAAGAGGTAGCGGGCAGGCCTAATTTATTTAGTACACAGAGGCAGACACGTATGAGATACAAAGAGATGGAATTGTAATTTATTTATAATTTTTTAAATGATCCAAGATCCACTCACCTTGATTTCCATTTATCTCCCTTATCTAGTAGTTCTCCCAGCTGCTCTTCCCTTCCACACCTAATGTTTAATGGAGTTGCTATCCCACCCAACCCAACCCCACCTCCACCTCCATGCTTTAGCTTGAGCTTCCACTTCATCATCGTAATCTTTAGGGAAATCAGAGTTAGCTTCTCCTTCAGAAAGTTGGGAAACCAAATCCCTTATTTTTTGTCTCTCATAGCTCTCCACAATTTTGTACTAGCTTGACTTTCCAGTCTTATAGCACACCTCCCCTCATACACCCCCTCTCCCATGCTGAAGGTGTTATAGGTACAGAACTCTACCCACTCATCATTCCTTTGCTTTGTGCAGTCTAGAGTAGGGTGCCATATGATTAACTGATTAACCAGCTTGGGGACAGTGTGATATTTAATTTGGCTATCAGGTGATGCTACCCTCAGGTCACCAAACTAGTACCTAGCTACATGAGAGTAGAGTCAGTATATGAAGACTTTTCCCAATAGCTGTAATTTTCCTCCATGCTCATTGAATGACATTCCAACTCCACAATGAGGGACATCCTCTGACCTCCCTTGAGCCCTCCTGAGCCCTGGGCCATTGCAGCTGGGCTCCCCTGGGCTGGGCTCACCTTTCTTTAAAGCTCAACTGAAGCCCCGCCTCCTCCAGTAAACCTTAATTCCCCAAGGAATTAAGGAGCTCTTTTCTTAGATGTTAACATATCATTGGGAGCTGTACTTTGAAATGTACTGATTGCATAATTTGGGCATTATAATATTATCAAGAGAGGCAGTATTGCAAGAATCAGGTGGAAGCTGGCATAGGATTCAGGAAGACCTAGGTTCAAATTCTGCCTTTGCTACATCCTTGCTGTGAGACCCAGGACAATTCACTTAACTTCTCAGTGCCCTGAGGAACTCGAAGGGGAAGAGCAGGTTCCTTGGTGGAGGAAGGTCCTCACTGGAAGGACCGAAGATGAAAACACAGGTCTGGTTTAAAATGTAACAGTGAGACAGTGATGTGCGCTGCATGTAACAATAGCAACAATGTCTAGCATTTGTATAGTATCTATTATGTGTTAGGTGCTTTACAAATATTAACTTATTTGATTCTTACAATCTTGGGAGGTAAGTGCTACACCACCACCCCACCCCCATTATTACCCCCATTTCACAACTGAGTAGACTGAGAGAAGGGGCAGCTAGGTGGTGAAGTGGATAGAGTGCTGACCTGGAGTCAGGAAGATGAGTCTTCCTGAGTTCAAATGTAACCTCACTTCCTAGTTGTGTGACCCTGGGCAAGTCACTTAAACCCTGTTTGCCTCAGTTCCTTATCTGTAAAATGAGCTGGAGAAGGGAATGGCAAACCATTCCAGTATCTTTGCCAAGAAAACCCCAAATGGGGTCACGAAGAGTTGGACACAACTGAAAATGACTAAGTGCAGCAAACTGAGGCAGCCAGACATTAAGTGATTGGTCCAGGCTCACACAGCTAGTAAGTGTCTGAAGTTGGATTTGAACTCAGGCCTTCCTGAGTTGGATATCCCAAGTTACCCATGAAGCACTGCACTTGTGTGAGTAGCCTGCATTGACTTAGGTAAGCCTACAGAAAGACACGGTGTCACTAGACCATTAATCAGCAAGGGAGTGTAGTTTATGATTATATCCACGAGGTGGTGCTCTATTCCAGCCACCAGCCCTGTGGGTCCTATTTGCCTTGGAACACGTGGAAAAGATCTCCTCTGAGTGTAAACAAGATTATTCAGCCACGCCTTGTGGCTTCCCAGAGAAACCCCTCACTCACCCAGATTTGATCTAGACCGATGATTTCATTGTACTTCCTACACCAGGGCAGATCATCTGCTGTTCTGCAGTTTACAATCTTCTTGATTCCATTTGGGGTTTTCTTGGCAAAGATGCTGGAGTGGTTCACCATTTCCTTCTCCAGCTCATTTTACAGATGAAGAAACTGAGGCAGAGTTCAAGTGACTTGCCCAGGGTCACAGAGTTATTAAGTGCAGTTACATTTAAAATCATGAAAATGAATCCAGGCCTGGCACTCTATCCACTTCTCCACCTAGCTGCCCTCAAATTATGGGTCTAGAGAGTCGCTAAGAAATTAAATGACTTGTCTAGAGTCATACAACCAGCATATGTAGGAAGTAGGATGCAGGTCATCCTGACTCTGAGGATACACCACCCTGCCTCTGATTGGGAAAAATAAATTTGAGATTGTCGAGCTCCTTCCAGCCATCTTCAAACTCCAATTACCTTCCCACTCCTTTGGGTTACCTGGGAAAGGTCTCATGCCATCTAGGCCATTAACTGGAATAAGAAACGGCTACGTCAGGGCCCCCTCTTGGGGTACAGTACACATCGTGTAAATCTTGAAGGCGAAGACAATCCTGAAGGCAAAGGTTCAGCCACGGCTGCAGACCTTCCTGAGGCAATGTTTTGAATGCTAGGCTCGTGGAGAAAAGTAGTTAAGCCCCCGCCCCTCAATCCTCTAACACCGCGGCTAAGTGGAGAAGGGGAGGACCACGTTTCCCAAGATGCCTAGTTATTCCAGGCATTTGGCCCGGACCCAGCCCGAGATGCGGAGTGTTACTATTGGAAGCCTAAGAGAGTTCTGAAAGGCGGGCCGGAGGCCTGGTGGCGGCCTGATTAGTCCTGGAGGTTTCCCCAAACTGCTCTGACTCTCTCACTGGTACAGGCTCAGCTCTCCACATGATGGTGCCCAATGGGCTACTCTGGCTTCGGACTGAATCCAGCTCTCCTGTCGCTGCTCCTCTCCGCAGATTGCCATACAAGTCGTAGCGGTCTCTTGGGGGAGAGGGGGTTGGGAGATTCTGGCCCGGCAGACCCCGCTTTTCCTAGCTCGCCCCTATACCTAAATGACAGCTAGGAAGTCTGTCTCGGGCTTAGGGATGGCTGAAGCACTGCAGTCCTGATTCCAAGAGATGGACTGTCAGCATTCCTCCCCGCCCCCCAACCTTCGCCCGGCAGCAGCCACGCGCACCCATACCCCAGCAGGGCAAGGAAATTTCAAGGGTAAATTGACCGCGGCGGCACGCATCCGACCAGATGCATGTATGTGCAGCTGAATCGCTTCTTTGTCCTCTTGCAAGGGCACCTTCCCAAAGCAAGGGCATGCTCCCTGGCACTCCCTGAGCAGCAGAAAAATGGTGATGGAGACTCCGCTCCCGGTCGGGGGAAGGGGGAAGGGGGAAGCGGTGATCCTCAGCAGTGTCCCATCCCTTTCCTTTCTATTCTCTCCCCTCTCCCACCATCACCCAGGGGGCCCAAGGATAAATGATAACTGGGGAACAGACAGAAGATCTTGACTCGTTTGCCAATGAGGGGAAGGGGCAGGGAGGAACCAGAAATCACCTCCCCGTCGGAGAAGCTGTCTCTGTCTCACAAGCTCGGTTTTTCTTCCCTAGAAAAGACTACCAAGGATGAATATTTTCTTGACTAACAGAGCTCCTCCTATCTTGACTTACTCCTTAGAGCAGGGGTGCTTAACTTGGAGTTTATGCAATATTTCAGGGGCTCCCTCAATTTGGATGAGAAAGATATATGTATAATTTCTTCTTTTAAAATTTTTATTTTTAACATTGATTTTTAAAAAATTTTGAATTCCAAATTCTCTCTCTTCTTCTAGCCCTTCCCAACCCGCCTATTAAGAAAGCAAACAATATGGTACCCATTATACATGTGAAGTCATGCAAAATATATTTCCATATTAGCCATGCTGCAAAAAAAAAAAAGGCAAAAAAAGAAAGTGAAAAGCAACTTGCTTTAATCTTCCCTAAGATTCCATTAGTTGTCTCTCTGGGCCTGTGTGTCTTAGGATCATAAGATTTAGAACAGGAATGAATTTAGAGATCAGCTAATCCAATTCCTGTCATTTGGCAGATGAGGAGACTGAGTGAGACCCAAGGAGTTAAATGATTTGGGGAAGGTCACACAGGTAGTAAGTTGCTGACCCAGAATTTGAAGCAACATTTTCTGACTCCAAATTCTGTGCTTTTTCCAGTTTCACAGATTGCTTGTCACTGGTTCCCCCCATGTTACAGCCTGTCTTTATAATGTGTATTTGTGCACATATTGCAGCTCTCTTTCCTTGTAATAAGCTACCTTCCCTGTAATGGATTGTTGGGTTTTAAATTTTGTATTGGCAACTTTTGTTTTTATATCACCATTATTTCTGAATATATTCCTCACCTGCCCTCTACTCAGGAAGCCATCTCTTTTAACAAAGAATAAAAAAGATGAAAGTTCATACAAGCTCAAGCTAACGAACACCTGTGGAATGTACAAGATTGGGAGAGGTGTTCAGACAATTTGTTTTAAAAAAAATCTGGGGTTTGGGTTGTTAGTCCTTCACTTTTTATTTTTACTTTAATATTTTTTTTTTAGGCAATTGGGGTTAAGTGACTTGCCCAGGGTCACAGAGCTAGTAAGTGTCTGAGGCCAGATTTGAACCCAGGTCCTCCTGACTCCAGGATCCTTTGCCCCCTGGCTGCCCCTTGTCCTTCATTCTTGAAAAGGAGCAATGACATTCCAGGGTGATGTCTTGACTTTCCAGTAAACAGAATTTAAGTGAGGCAGACCTTCACAGTGTGGTCAGCCTCGCTCTCTCCTGGGGGGTATGGATAGATTGTAAACTCAATGTAAGTCAGTAGTATGAGGTGACAACTAAAAAAGCTAAGTCATGCTCAGCTTCATTAAAAGAGCCATATGGATGAGGAATAAAGAAATGAAGTCCCATAGTACCCCATTCTGATCAGATCATATCTAAAGTATAGTCTTTCAGCTCTAAGCATTGGTTTGGCCAGGACATTAGTAATATGGAGAATGTCCAGAGGAATGTAACCAGAATGTTAAAGAGCTTGAATCTGTATCATATAAGAGTACTAGCTAACATCTTACAGATGCAGAAACTGAGGCAAACCAAAGTTAGGTGGCTTGCTAGTATCTGAGGTCGAATTTGAACTCAGGTCTCCCCAACTCCAGGCCTGATGCTCTATATATTGCATCAGCTAGCTCCCTCATATAAGGATCAGTTGAAGGAACTGGGGATGTTTAGCCTAGAAAGGGGAGGCTCAGAGGAACAGGATAGCTATATTCAAGTCCCTGAAGGACTATTGGAAGAGGGAATAGATTTGTTCTGTTTGGATCCAGAGGGCAGAACCAAGAGCAGTGGGTCAGAGATCTAAAGATGCCAGTTCAGGCTTGATGTCCCAAAAGACTCTGTAAAATTTAGGGCTCTCCCAAAGTGGAACGCACTGCTTCTTGAGTTAGTGAGTTCCTCTCATTGGAGATATTCAAGCAGAGAAGCCTTTCCACACATTCCAGGGGTCACCATTTCCAAACCAAGCCATCATCTTCACCTCCTCTGCCTCTACCCCCCAAACTGGAACCTTGGCTTCTGCCCTGAGTTCTAATAGGTGAGCTTTCCACTTATCCTGCCCTTAACTAGACCCCCACATCACTTCCTCGTCACCATTCCCAAACCACATTGCTATTCTCTCTCCCTTTCCAGCTCTCTTTCACGTGTTGTCTCTCCCGTGTCACAAAGGTAGCTTCTTGTGGACAAGGACTGTCTTCTATTGCTTGTATTTATATCGCCAGTGCTCCACAGAGTGTCTGGCACAAAGTAAGCGCATGCTTTGTTTATCTTCCTCCTCAATTTACCTTCTGTGTACTTATCTGTGTGTATGGTATTACCAACAATAGGATGTATAAGGGAGGACCTCCATGTGGACTGGGCACCTTTTATGGGGATAGGGCAATTGTCTGATGCCTATCAAGGAAAGCTAGAAGCACTATGTGGCCAAAGGGGGCGTTTGGAGGCAACTGCACCAATCTCCTATACTTCTCTGCTAATTGACTAATTTCCTTGTTAAGTTTCTTGACAGGTTCATAAGAAGTCTAGTAAAGATATTTTCAAATTTACCCCAAAATGAAAAGTTCTCTTTCCCCAATCAGCTCACCTCTCACTCTCATCTGGTCAGCACTTCATTTCTACTCCCGATCTCCTCACTTGGGCTATTTTCTGCTTATAATCATCATGTGAACAATGTTAACTGGCCAATACTCAGTTCTCCCCAATTTTAGGAGTGAGAGACTAACATCCCAGTTCACCACTTAACATCAGTTAGCTTTCACAAAAGTATATTTACATGAGGGGCAGCTAGGTGGTGCAGTGGATAGAGCACTGGACCTGGAGTCAAGAGGACCTGAGTTCAAATCTGGCATCAGACACTTGACACTACTAACTATGTGACCCTGGGCAAGTCACTTAACCCCAAATGTCTCCAAAAATAAAATAAAGTCAGTTACAATTGGGAAAAAGGCATATTTATATCAAAGACACAGGTAGAACAAAGGAACACACTCCCCTACACCAACTTCATTTCTTGGTGGTAGTAGGCTCAAGTTATCTCCATTCTACACAGTACTGGTTCTACCAAGTTCATATCTAAAGGTGGCATCTTCATCAGTTGAGTTCTCATTTCAACATTCACTGGCATGGGTCCAGGAGCTTGCCCCCAAAGATGCTATACTGGTTGCAAATCCAGACTCTGGGAAAAAATGGGATGTCAAGTAGCCCTTTGGATCTTCTAAACAAAAAGGTTGAACTTCTACTCCCTTTACTAGACACCAAGAGTAAAATAATAACAAAGCTTCCCTCAGACACAAAGGAGGCAAAGAGACAGTAGCTAAAGCCAATCAGCCTTTTGGAATGCCTCTGCAGCCAATCACAGGCCTCTCACTTCAACATATGGTTATCCAATCAGAACCAGTCACCAAACGTCCATGTATGTATGCTTCAGTCTTTCCCAGCAATTTCCCTTATACCAGTAGTTATCATTTATGGTAATGGTCTAAGGGAGGCAGCTAGGTGGCACACTAAATAGACCACTGGGTCTGGAGCCAGGAAGACTCATCACCTCAGTTCAAATTTGGCCTCAGACACTTACTAGCTGTGTGACCCTGGACAAGTCACTTAACCTTGTTTGCCTCAGTTTCCTTATCTATAAAATGTGCTGGAGAAGGAAATGGCAAACCACTCCAGTACCTTAGCCAAGAAAACCCCAAAATGGGAGTCAGACACGACTGAAAAATGACTGAAACAACAAATGGTCTAAGGAGTTAATGATAAAAACTTCTTTAGTGACATCTCAAGCAACAAATAATTGCCCGATTATTATATATATATATATATATATATATATATATATATATATATATACATATATATATGTATATATATGTATATATATGTATATATATATATATATGTATATATATATATATATGTATATATATATATATATATATATAAATATACAAATATATTTTTCCTATGTGCCAACAAGCATAGGCATGTTTGAAGCATTATAGGTGTTCATACAATGATTATATCAAACTGACTGCTTCTGGTTAAGCGCAACATGTTCTTGAAGTTTCTCAACCTTTCATCAAACTGTTTGCAAACTCCCTCTCAAACTGATTCCCGATGGATATTCAGATGCATGTGCATGTGCTCATTTGCACTCTGTATACTGTACCTGAGTACCTTCCTATTCCCTTCTGTTACCCTATAATCAGCTGTGTAATCAAGTAATCAAGATGTAATGAATGTTTGTGTGCATGCAGCACAAATATCAGATTGTGTGAAAACCATGATTTCTGGGTATCATATCACTAGCTGTCTGGAAACCATCATGGATCATCACAAACATTATGCAGAAACAAACCTTTTGTTTCTTTTCATTGCAGTATCAAGGCTGTTTTCCATTTCTAACCTTTCCCCTACTTATGTTTCTAGTCTTCTATCTAGCTGTAGTAAGACCAGTGGTTTTCTGACGCAGCTTTCCTAACCCTGCTCCAAAGACCTGATTGGTTCCAGCTTCCCTGGGGCAGCTTCCTGATCTGGGGCATAAAAAGTCTCCACCTCATGTAGTTTGTGGCTTCTCCGACTTTGTGATGACTGTATCCTTAGGACTGACTGAGCAGACAAGTTTCCAGATGGAGACAAGGGAGACCCCGTCCAAGGAAACCAAATGCCACTGTACCCGTCTCCTTGCTGTGTCAGGGCAAAGTAAACCTCATCCTTTGTTAAATGTTCAGTGAGTTATAAGTGCCTTATTTCTTCCCAACATGGAACGTGAACTAAGAGGATGCTAGCTTTGGGACTTGGCCTACGGTACTGGCTGACTTTCATCCATTCAGTAGAGTTTATGTGAAAGTGTAGTCAGTGAAGATATTCTTTCCTTACAAAGGTTAGTTTATATGTACACGTTGTTAAAAATGAAGCAACATATGCAATTTAACTTCAATACAGTGCTTGTCATTAGCCAGTAGAAAAATAAATATTTTATAAAGTAACTAGCTATTCAGTCTTGTTGATTGGTTAAATAGCTAAAAATAAACAATGAATTTCATCTCTTAGCAAGAAAGCTTATATAATTCTCCTATCAATTCTACTTTGTATTTGTGTATCTTCACTTTATTTATTTTAAATTAAACTATGGAAGTAAAGTATAGATGTGCAACTGGATTTAAGACTAAACAAAAATTTGCAATATTTGGCCCAACACCAAACACAAATAAAAAAGTTCAACTTTGGAATTAAGCTCGTATGTGATTATTCTATCATGTTAAACATCTCCCAAGTTATAAACTATATTCATTAAAATGTTATTTATATTCAACAAAATTTATAACATAAAAATATTTGATATGAAGTCTTACTGATAACAGTAAGCATGAGGTCTTGCTGGATTACTGCTTTTAATTTTTACAGAAAGCCCATGTAAGGTATTCATAATTATTTTGTAATTAGAATTTTATAATGTCATATTTAGAGTTTTCATAATTATATGTAGAAAAATTATATCTTATTCTTATGATTATATAAAATTTATTTTGGACCTTTTGGGGGCAAAAGTCATTATTGCGGCTGATATAAGCATTTAATGAATAAATCTAAAAGATATTATGAGTAGTATATTAAATTATCTTAGGGGTTCACAAAAACATTTTTCTAAAAAACATTTTTCTAAAACATGTAGAATTATAAAGGAAACCAATTATATTAAAATATAGTTGATAGGAAATTAATTTTAATATTGTTAATATCAAATGTAATATTCCCTTCTCTGTTAAAAGGCCATCTGGACAGTAACCCCTACTTGTAGAAAATCCTAGGGATATCATTGCATTCTTGGTCTTAAGCTACTTTACTCTCAGCTGATTTGGGCCGGGATCCATCCTGGGATTCTAAGCTGTGTTTATCCTGTAAAGAAAAACTGACTTCGGCTAGCCAGGGCTACTGAAAGTGACTCAAATGTCCTTGCCCCTCATTAGGTCTGGGGCAAGTTGGATCATGAAGGGTAAAAATAACCAGAGTGAAGTGGGTTTTCTTGCTCAGATTGCCAAAGGCAGCTGGACCCTCATGACAACCCACCTTTTTCGTCCTGAATGTATTCTGTAAGTTTTCTTACAGAAATGACTGAACACCAACAAATTGCTTTAATTGTTAGTAATTTTCCTGACATCAAGCCTAAACCTACTTCAAGTCTCTCCCTGTTCCAACTCAACCTCCCCATAGCTTCTGAACGAAGTTTCCAAAAACTCAGATCTTACCATGCCACATCTGTGCTTGATAAACTTTTTCTCTATTGTTGTTGTTCAGTTACATCTGACTCTTCATGACCCTAACTGAGGTTTTCTTGGCAAAGATATCAAAGTAGTTTTCTATTTCCTTCTCCAGTTCATTTTGCAGATGAGGAAACTGAGGCAAACGGGGGTAAGAGACTTGCCCAAGGTCAAGTGACTGACTGAGGCTGGATTTGAACTCAGGTCTTCCTGACTCCAGGCCTAGTGCTCTATCTACTCTGCCACCTAACTGACCCCTCTGCCTCTAGGATCAAATATCAACTTCTCTATTTGACATTTAAAACCCTTCACAACCTTCCTCCAACCTACCTTTCCAACCTTGTTATACATTAATCCCCTTTCCTAACTCTTATCGTTAAACCAAACTGGTATTCTTGCCACATAGGACATGCCCCTACCATCTCTGTGCTTTTGTATCAGCTGTCTTCCGTGCCTGGAATGCAATCCACCCTTTTAGAATCCCTTATTTCCCTCACTTCTCAGCTCAAGCATCACCTTCTAGGGGAAGCCTGTCCTGATCCCACCAGCTGTTAGCTCCCTCCCTCCCAAACTATCTTGTATTAATTATATAAGAATTATGTAAATGTTTGTGTGTGTGTATGTGTATTATGTGTGTATGTAGACACACACACACACGCATATATATTCTGCATTTACTTATATTTATGTAGCTCTCATTTCTGGCTACTTTCCTGACTTGCTCTCAGAATCATGGTTTTGAGTCCCCAAAGGGCAGCTGCTACCTCCAAGTTCAAGGATACACTGTGGGTACCCATTCCTGACATGATAACTTATGAGCCCCACCTTGGTGTGCTTTTCATTAACAGTCATGACATTAGATACAATTAGCTTTTAGCAAAGACATGGTCGCCCGTATGGTAGCATGGTAAGAACAGTAGCTACAAACCCTGACCCCCCAACCCCACCCCATAAACCTGGTCTATACCTTCCCCTAACATACCCAACATCCTTGGAAAGAGTGGGTACAAACCTAGACCCAACACTTCAATACTTCATTACCTCTGTTATCTATTTGCTTTCTTTGACTATGTCAGTTTTGGGGGAGGGAAGAGACCAAAATGGTAGTGAGGCCCATGTACTGAGAATGTTCCACATGTAACCAAAGCTATTCATCACTATGCTATTACAGGGAATAGAAGTTCTTTTTCTCCTAATAGAGTCCTCACCAAGCTCCCAGTGGATTCAACGCATCCTTTGGGCAGCACTGTGCCTGATACATGGTAAGTGCTTAAGAAATGCTTGTTGAGGGTCAGATAGGTGGTGTAGTGGATAGAGCACCCGGCCCTGGAGTCAGGAGGACCTGAGCTCAAATCCAGCCTCAGATACACAACACTTACTAGTTGTGTGACACTGGGCAAGTCACTTAACCTCATTGTCTAGCAAAATTAAAAAAAAAAAGAAATGCTTGTTGATTTATTGATCTATGCCTTTAACCAAGTCAATGACAAAAATGTTAAACAGCACAGAGCCAAACAAGATCCTGGGCCATTCTTATTCTACTGGTTAGCTATGGCCAAGCTGACCTTGAATCAATAGTGACTTTTCTTTGAGGCTAGCCATTTTCTGGATCCATCTAACTGTATTATTATATAATCCACATTTCTGCATTTTCCCCGCAAGAATAATATTAACTACTTTACTGAATATTTTGCTAGACTCTATAGCTATACTATTCTCCTGATCTCCTCTGGCCTCTAGGTGGTGCCATAGTGCACAGAGCACCTTAAGTCAACAAGCCATGAATTCAAAATCTGTCACAGACACTTATTAGCGTGTAACCCTGGGCCCAAGGTAAGTCACTGAACTCAATTCTCTGTTACTCAATAGTAAAATAGTAAAATAGTAGGGCTGTTGTGAGAATCAAATTTGATGAAGTTTGTAAAGCATCTGATGCATAGTAAATGTTTACTTCATTCCTTCCTACCAGTTTCTGTAAATAAAAAAAATAAAAAAGGAAATAAATTTAGCCTAGTATGACCTGTTCATTTTTTTTATTGTGAACTTAGAAATCATCAAAACAAACATTTCAAAACACAAAGAAAAACAGCTGTTGAGTATATGTATGAATGAATGAATGCAAAAGCATTTTAAGGCATAATTACTATGTGCCATGCACTTTGGTAAGTACTAGGAATACACAAACAAAAGTAATGACAGGACTTATACTCGAGTTATAAAACTGTTGACCCAACAATATTATTATTAGGTCTGTTTCCCAAGGTGATCAGGGAAAAAGGAAAAGAACCTATATGTTCTAATACAGTTATAGCAGCTCTCTTTGTGGTGGCAAAGAACTGGAAAGTGAGGGAACGCCCATCAATAGGAGAATGGCTGAGTAAGTTGTGGTATATGATTGTGATGGAGTACTACTGTGCAGTAAGATATGATGAGTAAGTTGGTTTTAGAAAAAAACATGGAAATGTTGCAGAATGAGAGGTTGAGAGGTTGTGACTGCTCAAAGACTGAAGTACATGACGGAGTCGTCTGGAATGAATTCACAGACTCAAGCATTCTTTGAGTCAAGTTGGCAAAAATTTTATTGTTACGCTTTTCAGCGGGCAAGGATTCTTAAGGATCCTGGAACCTTAGAGTGGTACAATTAAAGTTATATAGGATAAAATACAATAAAACATGTGCCAAATATGCTAACTAGATGATTCAGCGTGGGATTAAGGAGTGGTTAAGGAGTGGTCAGTTCTTAAAATTACATGCATTTCTTGTACCTACTATGCAGGCATTTTATGCAGGCATTTTACTCAGAGTTCACTGGGAAAAGCCCACAAGGTGGGGCCACATGGAGGTGTAGTTTTAGGCCTGCTACATCACTAAGTTAACTAGAGTTCAGGGGTAACTGAGAGTTGTCCAGTCTGCCACCAATCAATGTCTTGTTTGACAAGATAGATGTAGGGAGTATACATATGTCTTAAGTCTAGAATGCAGTTAATGAGGAGTCCAGGATGTAGATAATGAGGTAGGGCAGTAGTATAGATTGCTCAGTGGGTAAAAATGTCTTTATGACCCAGTGCAAAGCCAGTTCAAACTAATAATTCCTTCAGGTGCTGTTTGGAACTGCATGAAGGAAAGAGATAAGGGTCTTGCTGGGGCCCACTCATGAGTAATTGCTAAGCACAGTGTCCTTGGGCTGGGGAGAAACTATCAGGGATAATGTTTCTGAGGCTAGGGAGAAATTTGGGTCCAAACACAAGCACCCAAGCACTCCATCACAAAGACCTGTATGAAATAATGCAGAGTGAAATAAGCAGAACCAAGAGAGCATTGTATACAGTAACAGCAATTGTGTTCAAAGAGTAACTGTGAATGACTAAGCTCTTCTGAGTCATATGGACATTCAAATCAACTACAGAGAACTCATGAAGGAAAATATTATCCATCTTCAGAGAAAGAACTGCTATATGAAAGTATGCATTTTATGGTTCCACATATATACCTATATCAAATGTTGGCAGTCTGTAAAGTGGGATTGGGAGGGAGAGAGGGAGGTAACTTAGAACTCAAAATGTTACAAAATAAATAAATATAATTTTTTGTCCATTAATTTATTTATTTTTAGTTTTCAATATTCACTTCTACAAGATTTTGAGTTCTAAATTTTCTCCCCATCTCGTCCCTCCCCCAATCCCAAGATGGCATGCATTCTGAATACCCTTTCCCCTAATCTGCCCTCCCTTCTCTCTCTGTCCCTTTCTGTTATCCCTTTCTTCTTCTATTTTCCTGCGGGACAGGATAGGTTTCTATACCCCATTGCCTGTATATCTTATTTCCCAGTTGCATGTGAAAACAATTTTTTAACATTTGTTTTTAAAACTTTGGGTTCCACGTTTTCTCCCTTCCTCCCTCCCCATCCACCCTCATTGAGAAAGCAAGCAACTCGATACAGGTTATACTTGTATGGTCAAGCAAAACACTTCCATAGCAGTCATGCTGTGGAAAACTAACTATATTTCCCTTCATCCTATCCTACCCCGAGTTTATTCTATTCTCTCTTTTGACCTTGTCCCTCATCAGAAGTGTTTGCTTCTGATTACCCCACCCCATTCTGCCCTCCCCTCTATCATCTCCACCCCTCTCTTATCCCCTTCCCCCCTATTTTCCTGTAGGGTAAGATACCTTTTGATACCCAATTGAGTGTGTATGTTATTCTCTCCTTAAACCAAATCTGATGAGAATCAGATTCACTCATTCCCTCTCATCTTCCCCCCTCTTCCCCTCTACTGTAAAAGTCTTTTCTTGTCTGTTTTATGTGAGATAATTTACCCCCATTCTACCTCTCCCTTTCTCCTTCTCCCAGTATAATCCTCCCTCACCCCTTAATTTTTAAATAAATATATTCTAAAAAAAAAAGTAATGATAGTCCCAATAGTATATTGAAGATTTGTGACACATTTCTTTTGTTGAAAGGGGTTAGCACGGGGCTGGGGAACCTGCAGCCTGGAAGTCACATGTTGTCTTCTAGGTCTGGGCTTTTAACTGAGTCAAAAGTTTTACAGAACAAATCCTTTTATTGAGGGGATTTGTTCAGTGAAGTTTGGATCTGGTCAAAGGACCACACTTGAGGACCTAGAGGGCCACATGTGGCCTCGAGGCCAAAGGTTCCCTACCCCTGGTTAGCAGAGCCAAAAATGTTGGGAACCTCTGCACTACATGCAGTCATATGGTCAACAAACATCTATTAAGCATTTACTATAGGTGAGGCACTGTCTTAAGGGCTGGGGATACAAAAAGAGGCAAAAGACAGTTCCTGCCCTCAAAGAGCTCACAGTCTATGTACAAACAAACTATATACAGGATAAATAATTGGAAATAATCAACAGATGAAAGGCATTAGAATTAAAGGAGATCAGGAAAGGTTTTCTGTAAAAGATGAAACTTTAGTTGGGACTTGAAGGGAGGCAGAGGGGGAGAGCATTCCAGGTATGGGACCTTTCAAAGGAAGGGGCACTGTGACCCCAAAGTGATTCAAACACGCAACCTTATGATTTGAATTCATACTAGCTTCCTTGGGCTACTAGGTCCTATGATCCTCTTATAAAGATGACCCCAGACTCAGTTCCAAAGACTGGTGTCTCAAAGACTTTTTATTATTAAAGAGGTTGAAGTGCATCATTTCCATTCTCAAGAGAAGCGGGCACACCTCCTTGGAAGGGGAGAAAATGCAAGAGCCATAAAAGAAGCCAGGGCAAGCTTTATAGTTAGTAATTGCCTAACTTCTCCCTTCTGTATCAGGATTGGTCCTAATCCTTCTGGTTTACAATCTTCCTTATATGCCCCACCCCTAATATACCTTATGTGCCTAGAATTGTGTTATCACTCCCTCCCCTGGACAGAGAAGTTAGCCTGTCTGTGCTGATTTCTTATCTACTTAGGTGGAAACTTAACTCTTTTCATTTCTCACAATCCTATAATGACTAACATATTTACTAACTCATCTCTTTAATGATCTTTTCTAGAATTTTTCCAGGAATCAAAGTCAAACTTACTGGCTGATAGTCCATGGATTTTACCTGGATTCTCTTTTTTGGAACTCGGGATGTTTACCCCTGCTACTTCAGTACCTCTTTTGTTTTCCTTGATCTTTCAGATGTCGCTGAGAGTGACTCACCCAGTTTTTCCAGTGGTTCATGAAATCCAGGTGACTTGAATTCATCAAGGGCAGCTCTCTTGTTTACTTATCTTGGACATCAAATTCCTGTTAGCCAATTTTCTTATGTCATTTTCAGTGCAAAAGTCATTCTTCTTTGAGTAGGAAACAGAAGTAGAATAATGAAAGAATTGCACTGGTTTCTCTCTGTTGTTAGGTACCATGGTCCCATCCACTTCAAGCAGCAATCCTATCACTTCTTTGATCTTCCTATTTGCCCCAATACAGCTTAAAAAAAAAACCCAAACCTTTTTCTTGTCTTGGCTTTCCCTGACAGCTCTAGCCTTCCTCCCCCTCTTTTAAGACATTAAATTTTAAAAATTAACCAAAAAATCTGTTTTCTCTCAGCCAACTGGGGGAAAAAAAAGAAAAACAAATTCCTTTTTAACAAATATGCATAGTCAAGCCAAGCAAATTCTCTCATTGGTCGTGTTCAAAAAAACATTTGTCTCATTCCGTATCCTAAATCCATCCCCTCTCTGATGAGAGGTAAATAATGTGCTTCATTACTGGTCCTCTGGAATCATGTATAGTCATTGTGTTGATCATAGTTTTTATTGCTTTCAAAGTGGTTAGTTTTTACAATATGGTTACGAAATGGATAGAGCACCAGGTTTGGAATAAGGAGGGTTCATTTGCCTGAGTTCAAATCCAGTCTCAGGTACTTACTAGCAGTGTGACTCTGAGCAGGCCACTTAATTTGTCTCAATTCCTTATCTGTAAAATGCCCTAGAGAAGGAAATGGCAAACCACTCCAGTATCTCTGCCAAGAAAACCCCCAAAAGAGGTCACAAAAAGTTGGACACGGAAATGATTCAACAACAACAAATTATTATTGTATAAATTGTTGTTCTTTTTCTGCTCAGTTCTGAATAATACAAGTCTTTTCTGTGAATTTGAAATTGTATGTTTCCTCATTTCTTGCAGCATAATGGCATTCCATTCCATTCACATCACAATTTGCTCAGTTACTCCCCAGCTATTCTCTGAGGATTGTTTCACACTGTTAATAGTCATCCTTTGTTACCTGACCTTGTTTCCATTTTCTGTAGGTGATGGTGGGTGTAGGAAGGGTGTACACCTGGTGGGTTTTCCTAGGTGGCTCCTGAGGAGCTGTGTGAGCAAAACCCACTAGGACTCTACTTATTTCTCTGCTTTCTGTTAGCCTATGGGAAACAGAGAGCCACACTAATTAACTAATCAGTGACATTTTTCTTTCTTCTTACATAGGAAGATCCCTGATCTCCAATTTAAAGCCCCCATTCCTGTTTTGAGGATCTCTTTTTCTCACTCAGGAACTTCTATTTTATTATTTATTTATATTTATTATAGGCAATCCATATTATGGCCATACATTTTGTTATATAAAGTGGACAAATGAGACTGTTGTTAAGAGCTACTCGGTGAAAGATGGGCACACTAATGTATTGTGGGTCAAGCTATGAATTGGTCTAATTGTTCTGGAAAGAAGAAAAAATGTACCTAAAAGGAAAGTGATTAAAATGTCCATACCTTTTGATCTAGAGATGCCTCCACTAGGTTTATAACAAGGGGACTATGGGTATGGAGCAGAGCATATAATGTCAGACTTTTTCATTATTTTGGTTAGTTTTGCTGGACTTTAAAAAAATGATTATTTGTTTCAAGAGATTGTTCTCTGGGATTGGGTGAGAAGATATACATGCATACATACATGCACATGCATACATACATAATACATACAAACACATACCTCAGAGATACTATGCTCAGTTCCAGACCACTGCAATAAAGTAAATATTGCAATAATGCGAGTCACATGAATTTTTTGGCTTTCCAGTTTGTATAAAAGTTCTGTTTACACTGTACTGTAGTCTATTAAGTGTATAATAGTATAATGTCTAAAAACATGCATATAACTCAATTAAAATATTTTATTACTAAAAAATGCTAGCCATCATCTAAGCCTTCAGACAGTTGTAATCCTTTTGTGGAAGGACTTGCCTTAATGTTGATGGGTACTGACTGATCAGTCAGCTGCCGAAGGTTGGGGTGGCTGTGGTAATTCCTTTTTTTTTTTTTTTAACTTTGCCCAGGGACACACAGCTAGTAAGTTTCTGAGGTCAGATTTGAACTCAGGTCCTCCTGACTCCAGGGCTGGTGCTCTATCCACTGTGCCACTTAGCTGCCCTGGTAATATCTTAAAACAATAATGAAGTTTGCTGCATGGATTCACTCTTCTTTTCATGAAAGATTTCTTTGTAGCATGGAATACTGCGCAGTAGCATTTTACCCACAGTAGAGCTTCTTTCAAAATTGAAATCAATCCTCTCAAGCCATGCTACTGCTTTATCAACTAAGTTTATGTAATATTTTTCAATACTGATGTGTCTCAGGAAGTAGGGAGGCCCAAGGAGAGGGAGCGAGACTGGGAACAGTCAGGTAAGGTTTGTGGCCCCCCAAGACAATTGCAATAGTGACATCAATGATCAGTGATCATGGATCATCATAACACATATAAAAATAATGAAAAAGTTTGAAATATTGTGAGAATTACTAAAATGTAAGAGAGATGATACGAACATACGCTGTTAAGAAAAAAATGGTTCCAATAGACTTGCTCCATGCAGGGTTACCACAAACCTTCAATTTGTAAAAAAATAAAAATTAAAAATATACATCTGTGAAGCACCCTCAAGCGAAGTACAATGAAATGAGGTATGCCTGTACACACACACACACACACACACACACACACACACACACACACACACACACATGCACGCACGCACACACACATATGCATGCGCGCATGTGCAAATATAGGTGATGTAAAATAAAAGATATCATTTACCATTATCTTTTTTTTAATGAGATAGTCCATAATTTCTCAGTATATATGAGACCTTGGAGCTAAAGAGCAACACTAGTATTGTGTGAGCAAAAAGGTCCCTCTCTGTCTCCCCTTTTCATGGCTCTTCAGCCAGTCAATAAACATTTAGTAAGTACCTACTATGTGCCAAGTGTTGAGGATACAAAGAAAGGCAAAAGACAATCCCTCCTGTAAAGGAGCAGTCTAATGGGGGAGACTGCATGCAAACAGCAATACACAAACAAACTATATACAGGATACATTGGAGGTAATTCACAGAGGGAAAGCACTAGACCGGAGGGACTGGAAAATGCTTCCTTCAGAAGGTGGGATTTTAGCCAGGGAAGGCAAGAGGCCCAGGTGAAGAGGCAGAGTATTCTGCACATGGGGAACAGCCAGTGAAAATGCCAAGCATCTTTTTTAAAAATTTTTATTTTTTCTTTTTTTAAAAGTTTTATTAATTTATTTTGATTTATCAACAATCACTTCCATATTCCTTTGAGTTGAAAATTTTTCTCCCCCTTCCTCCACCCCACCCTCCCCATTCCTATTAAATACATTTTCACATTAGAAAATGTCAAGCGTCTTGACTAGGCTTTCAGGTAGTCCAATAATTCTTAAACTTTTTTCCTTCAATTTTCCAACTTAATTGTCTTTCCTGTGAAATATTTTATCTTCTTGTCTATTTTTTCAGTTGTTTGACTTTGTTTTATTGTTTCTTAATGTCTCATTGGAGTCATTAGTTTCCACTTGACCAATTCTAATTTTTAAGGAGTTGTTTTCTTTGGTGAAGTTTTATACCTCTTTTACCACTTGGCCAATTCTGACTTTTTAAGGTGTTTTCTTTGGTATTTTGGGGGCCTCTTTTACCAAGCTGTTAATGGTCTTTTCATAATTTTCTTGCATTGTTCTAATTTCTTTTCCCAGTTTTTCCTCTATGGCTCTGATTTTTATAATCTTTTTTCCCCCTTTTTAAAAAATCTTTTTTTTTTTAGTTTTTCTAGGAATTTTTGTTGGGTTTGTATCCAATTTGCATTTTTCTTTGAGGCTTTGGTTATACATATTTTCAAGTCATTGTGTTCTTTTGAGTTTGTCTTGAACTTCGCTGTCACCATAGTAGCTTTTTATGCTCAAAGCGGGTTTTTTTCCTTGCCTTTTTTTTTCTCATTTCTCCAGCTTATTTCTTGACTTTGAACTTTAGAATTGGACTTTGCTTACGTTAGGGATGGGGGAGGTGTCTAGCCCGAGCTTCAGGCTTTTATGTCTTTCTGCTGCTTTCACAGCTCAGTGGGGGCCTGTAAGTTTTCAGTGCTTCCATTATGATATGATGTGGGGAGAGATTTGGTTGCTGCCCTCCTGGTCTGGTCTGTGTTCCCTTATGACTTTGGGAACCTAGAACTGCAACCTGGAATCAGGTAATGGGACTGGATTCTGCTCCTAGTGCTAATACAGTAATCCCCTGGGATCTCTTTCTGACCAGGTGCTCAGTTCTGGGTGCTCCCTGTCGCTGCTGCTGCTGCCACAACCCACTGCTTCCACTAAGATAGACTCCTGGCCAGACTGTATCCCAGTGTCTGAGGATCTGTCTTCCTAAGATGCCCTTGGGCTGGAAAAAATGACTCATTGTGACTTTTTCTTGGCTTTCTTGTCCAGAATTCAGTGTGGCACACTATAAAGGTTGTTGTAGAGAAGATATGTTGGGAAAGCTCAGCAAAAACGCTGGCTTTACTTTGCCATCTTGGATCAGGTACATGGTAATGAAGGCCTGTACCAGGGTGATGGCAGTACCTGGGGAGAGAGATCCTCTTGGTTTTCTGGACAGGTTAAGGTGTGCCCTGATACTCCCTACAACTATGCAATTGCATCTCTGATCTAGGCTTCATTCTCAGCTCTGGTTTGTTGTAGTCATAGCAGGAAATGTCTGAAGATACCACATCAGTAGTAACAATTCTCAGAATCTTCTCTGTTCTCAACTGCATGGAAGGAATGGTCTCCTAGGTTAAAACATTTTGCAATATTTGGATAGACAATCTAGGAATGATCTGTCCACTCCCCCCAAAACCATCTGGTGGCCTAATAATAGAAAATCCCCAACCAACTATTCAAGAAGAAATCTAATATAATAAACTATACAATGACATAATAAAAGTGGATGATCTGAACCACTCTTGCAATAGCTACTTTTTTTTTTTTGGCAGTTGGGGTTAAGTGACTTGCCCAGGGTCACACAGCTAGTAAGTGTCAAGTGTTTGGTTTGAGGCCAGATTTGAACTCAGGTCCTTCTGACTTCAGGGCCGGTGCTCTATCCACTGCCCCACATAGCTGCCCCAAAATAGCAATTTTTTATCCTTGGATGAGACATCTGCAGTGTGGTATAAGTTGTTACCTCAACCCTTCAGTTTTATATAATTTCACAACTGTAAAAGTGTTTTGTCACCTTCTCTTATCTCTTGCCCTTGAAAGGGGGCAGATCAGATACCAAACTCTGCCATGTGTGTGGCAAATGTTCCCCTAAAAACTCACCTTTTCCTCCTTGAATGATTCCCCCTTTCTTTACCCATCTCTCTACTGTAAAATGTATTGCTTATCTGTCTTAAGTTGCCCCAGAATGTTGCTGATTGGCCGTGCACTCTAAGAGGGCCTAAAAATATTAAAAACTAGGAAGTGAAAACTGCTATGTGACAGCAGTCTACCTTAGTGTGTTAATACATTTCTTTGCTTTCAGTTTAGCCTCCTATCTTTGACTCCCAGTCATTGGACCCTCCACTGACAGGCATGGCTCTCCCAAGAAAATCCCATTCCACTCAATAGAGATAATTCCCTGACCCAGCAAAAAGTGGAAGAAGGGTTGAATTGCATCCACACACAAGATTTCAACATTTCCTGATTGCACAACTTCCTGTATGTCCTGAACTGATACTTAGGCCCAGATCACTGAAGACCTTGTTACTTGTTGGTAAGTTCAATGAACTTTTACAGGGTCCCATCAGATGACTACTGCTTTTTTTCTACTCCAGACTATCCTCTACTCAGCTGCTGAAGTGATCTTCCTAAAGCCCAGGTCTAATTATGTCAACCCTGTACTCAAAAAAGCCCCCTAGCTCCTTATCACCTCTGGGGTCAAGTATAAGATCCTCTGTTTGACTTTTAAACCCTTTCACAATCTTGCCCCTTCCTACCTTTCCAGTCTTCTTACACTCTATTACCCTCCAAGTACTCTATTAGTAACAATGAGTTTGCTCTTTCTTTTACATGACATTCCATGTCCCTACTCAGTCACTTTTCATTGGCTGTCCTTTGCCTGGAATGCTCTTTCTCCTTACCTCTGTTCCCTGGCTTGCCTGAAGACAGCTCAGTTCCCACCTCCTGAAAGAGGCCTTTGCTGGTCCCAGAGCCACACTGACAAATGCTTTTCCTCTGAGATCTCTGCCTGTTTACCCTGTATACATCTTGCACATACATAGTTGTTTGTGTGTTGTCCCTACCATTAGAATATGAGCTCCTTGAGGGCAGGCACTATTCTTGCCTTTTTTTGTATCCCCAGAGCTCAGTATACTTGTTGACTTGACTTTCCTCCTCATTGAAATTGTTTTTGTGTCTTAAAAATTTAATTCTTAAGAATTTCCCATCCTTCTTGGGTTGACTTCCCCTTTAGAATATTAGCTCTTGGGAACCTATCCAGCCTTCCTCCTCTTAAACCCTTGACATCTGTTTTCCCAATAACAAAGGTATATGCCAAACTATGCCTGCTTTTTTTCTTGTTTTCTAGCACAAGCTCTCAGACAGAGTGGTCATTTCCTCCTAAGATTCCCATCATTTCCACCCTACAGCTAGCTCCTATTAGAGAATCAGACTCAGAATAGAATTTCTGGGTTGCTACAATGGAAGGATTTCAGAGCATACAGATGAAGTCAGTGAGGATGGTAAAGGTATCTTTACCTTGCTATCTGGAGACTGGCCAAAGAAACTAAGAATGTTTATCTTGGAGAAGATGTATATTTGGAGTGTACATAGTTGTTAATATGTTGTCTTACCTGTTAGACTGTGTGAGTCTTCGTGATATTTATCTCATCACTGGACCCAGATGGCTCCCAAGGAGAAAGTGAGGCTGGTGACTTTGCACAGCCCTCCCTCACTTAAATCCAATTCACTTGCATGTTGTGGCATCACCTCCAACAACAACAGGCTGTGAGTTCCTTGAGAGTAGAGATTTTCTTTTATCTTTCCTGGTATCCCCAGGGTTTACTTAGCATGGTGGTTAGTACAAAGCAGGTGCTTAATAAATGTTTATTGATTGATTGACTAATGAAAGGCAGCCATATTAGAAGTATTAGATTTATTCTCCATAGAGGAGAGAACTGGGAGCAATAGGAAAATATAGACAGATTTAGGCTCAGCGTAATGGTGCATTTCTTCATAATTAGAGTTATCCAAAAGTGAAATGGGCTGTCTGTTGAGGCGAGGTTTGGGAGAGTGTTAGGGGGTGTGAAAGAATTCACTTAGATGATTTTCTCTTAACCAATGGGAGCTTTTTGTTTTATGTGAAAAAGCAGCATGGACCCCAATAGTGAGAAGCTAATGAAAAGGCCCTGATATTTGGAAGGACTAGGCTTATATAGACAGAAAGCAATACAGCCTGAAGATGTTCAGGATGATGTAGTTTTAAGGTTTTATGGTGGTTAAAGATAAGGACAGGATAAGGAAGGTAGGGGAAATTTTATGACGCAGGATGAAGGAGGTGGTTGCTTACAAGATAAGGATGAATTTATGACACAAGATGAGAGGAAAAGGATTTTAGGTCGTCCTGAAGTTACAGGATCTCAAGTTTCAGGACAGGATACAGAATGAGTTCCAAACTGCCCCCCGGCGCCGCCCCCCCCCCCCCCCCCCGGCCCCAAGAAGGTCTTCACAAAGTACTGGAAAAACAACCCTTAACATTCTTTTTAACCCTTATGGCACCATTCGTAGCCACATCACTGCCTTAGTTGTTAGTGGGTTCCCTCTCACCAAAGGTCAGCAAGCAAAGTCTGGATAGCCACCCCTCAGGTATGTTTAATCTTGTTTAAGTCTGCAAAAGGGCTTCTGAGATTTTTCCAACACCGGTTTTGCAAACTGGTAACTTTTACCCTAGAGAATAGATTTAAAGAGAACCTAATAGCTAATTTAAATACTGAAGGATTGTCAACTGGAAAGGGTATTAAGCTTATTCTGCTAAACCCCAGGGAGCATAACTAAAATCAATGTGAAGAAAGTGCAATCAGATTTAAGCTTGATTTGCTGAAAAACTTCCTTTATAATTAAAGCAGTTCAAAAACAAGATAGTGGCTCTCCTTCAACATGCTGGATGACTCAGGGATTTTGCAGAGATTCTGCAGCTCAGAGTTTGGGTTATATAGCCTCTGAGCTCCGTCCCACCTTCGGGACTGATCCTAAGGGATGCTGGAAAAGCCAGTGGAATGACATAATCGCAGATGCATCTCTAAGAGCCCAAGAAAAAACGAGGAAGACTATAACGAGGTAATTTTGTAGGACTTCCAAGAGTTGGGAGTGGGGTGAGAGGCTGGGTGGCTGGAGTCAGAGAGGTGGTGAAAGGTGCACAAGCGTATGTGAAGATGTGTTTGGGGGGGAATGCCGATTCTGGGTATAACGGGGAAACAGAGTCACAGAACTGGGTTGGGGCTCAGGCAGCCACAGCTTTCCGGACCACGTAGAGTGCCCTTTTGTCCCCCTTTCTCGGTCTCCGTTTCTGCATCTGTGAAATGAGGTCTAAGGATAATACACCCACTAAAATCTCTCAGACAGGATATAAGCTTGGAGATCTTAGATCAGGGGATCTAACCACCCATGGTGGACCATAAAAAGATTTGCCAAAGGGGCGGGCGTAAGGTTATGACGCTGAATACTTCATCGCAGCCTTAGTCCAACCACCTGCCTAGGTACAGCCCCTTGCTTGCCGGCTCGACCAAGTGCGTCGCGTCCATTGGTCGTTCGTCTCAGGGCGCCATCCTCATACGAGGCGGAACAGCCAATCAAAGGAATGATCCTTCGGACATTTGTACCTGACCCAGATCGAGTGGTCCTGGGGCCCCGCCCCCATGGGCCTCTGGACCTCTGGGAGTTGTGGTCCATTGGCGGTGTCCGTGCTGCGGAGCCTGGGGGAGCGGAAACTACTCATCCCAGGTTGCTGCGCGAGGCTTCGCTTTTTAGGAGCCCCGCTTCTCCTACCTTTCCCCCCACCCCCCAGAGAAGGCTGTGGCAACCCCCCGGTACCAGGTGAGTGAAGTCGGGACTGTGGGGGTCTGGAGAGGGCGGTGGCTCTATATCTAGGCTCCATACGCCCACTCGGCTGTTGGAAGTCGGGGATCCTCAGCTTCCGTGGCGACACTCGCTAGGGCAAGTCCGAGGGTGCCCGCCACCTCTGGGGTCAGCGTGTGCCTTCTCGATGCCCACCTGTAGAGACCTGTACCGGGCAGTGCCCATTTAAAGGGCTCGTGCGTGCCCCACCTGTAAGGCTGGTGTGACCCTCCCATTGTATTGTGTGCCTGCATGTAAACTAGCGCGACCCTCCCACCTGTATTGTGTGTACCCCCTGTGGTATCCAACTGGAAGGCTGTTGGGACGCTCCCACCTGTATTGTGTGTGCTCCTGTGGTGGCCACCTGTATCACATGTTTTCTTGTGTCCACCTTTATCTTCATTTGTCCCTGGAAACTCCTTCTCTAAGCTCTTCACTCTGCCCCACAACAACTGGCACCAGGGCTGTTGTCTGCACTTCCCTAGAGGGCCGTCACTGTGTTCCTCAGCCCAATGCTATTCCCTAGAGAACTCTCTGGGACGACCTGGGCTCCTAATAGGCTTCTCCTCGCCAACCACCACCTTGGGTCCTTTAAAGAGCCCCTCCCATTGTCTGCTTGTATCCCCTAGAGAGTCACCTGCATTCCTTAGAGAGGACTCTTGAGTCCTTCCCCGGACCTTCCAGGTCCCTTATGGTGTCCTTTCCATGCACTAGTGCATCTTGTACATTCATCTCCATTCCAAGTCTTTACCCCTTCTCTGCTTTTCCTCATCCTTGCCTACATTTACAATCCTCTCCTCTCTCCCCCATCCCTTGCCCGGGGCATAACACCTTTCACCAGTACCACATTAATGACCTTCCACCATCCATCCCCTGCACTTCTCCACTTTCAGAAGTTGTGGTCCATTGGAGGCATCAGAAAGTGAATCAAAGTCCACTTTTTCCCGGAAATTTGACCTGGTAAACTTTATCCAAAACACAGATCATCCATTTTTGCCATGAAAAAGCACTGATCAGAGGCTTGATTCTAATTCTAACTCTGACAGAGACTCCACACATTGCCCTTTCCAGGCTTCAGTTTTCTTACTGGACATGAGATTAGGTGAGATGATCTTCCAATTCTAAGAATTTAGGGTTCTCTATTTTGTGCCACACACTCCTTTCTACCACACACATTTACAGCTTATGGATCTGCTACAGCAATGACCTTGTCATTTTTTGTAGTCATGTCCTGTCTCCCCAACTAGAGTGTGAGTAACATCTCAAGGACAGATTGCTTTGCTTTCCAAATATTCCATGTGCTTTCCTGCCTCCTCTATCCATATCCCTTTTCCACTAAGGGGGACAGAACAATATCGCCTAATTGAACAGCAACTTAGTGAGAAAGTAGGGTGGGAAATGAGCTGGGGAAGTTACCACTGTGCATCTGCCTCCAGTCCTTGCCCCTCTGCAGGGAGTACCTGGTGCCCCCCCTTTCCCTGCTACCCCTACGATGCCCTCAGCTCGATGGCTGAGATCAGCAGGGGCTCTCCTGCTGCCAGCCCCCCGGTGGGTGCCCTGGGAGAGGCAGCTGGGTCCCCCATGGCAACCCTCTCTGGCAAATGGGGGTCCAGCCCTGGGGGTCCAGCACAGTGCTCGCCACTGGTGCCAATCTCGGAGAGAGGAACCTAGGTGAGTGTATGTGTGTGGGTATTTTGGACTTAGGGGGTGGGGGTGGGTCTAATGAACCATCACTTAGGTTTATGACTCTACCCTATATTTTCCCAACCCCTCTCCCCTAGAATGGACGGAGATCAGAAATCAGTTTTTGCCCAAGAGAAGCAAGACTTTGTTCAGCATTTCTCCCAGATTGTAAAGATCCTGACAGAAGATGGGATGGGGCATCCTGAGGTGGGAGATGCCATAGCCAGGCTCAAGGAGGTGAGAGAACTGGTATGGCTTTGAGGGTAGAGTCTGGAATGAGTCCCAGGGAATTTGGAAGAGAAGCTGGGGATGAAGGGATGTAAGTGACTCATTCTCATATATTAAAATCTCCTGTGTTCATAGTCCTCCCTTGGCTGCTGAAAGTGGAGACCTGGAGGAAGAAGGTGTCTTGTATTTAATAGTATTAACTCATATTTAGATAATGCAAAATTATGCACAAAACCCACCAAAAAATCCCAACCCAATCCCTGTTCGTCAAGAAGCTTTCATTCTATTGGAGATATAGCATATATACAAAGCAGTTTGATTAGAGAGTTCAGGAAGGGCTTCGAGGAGGAGGTGGTACCTGAGTTGAGCCTTAAAGTCAGAGATGAGGAGCCTTGGGGCATTACTAGTGAGGATTCACAGCCCTGGGAGATGGGAGTTCTGGTTGTCCAGCACATATAGTAATAACATACAGTGTGTGAAGGAGAATCATGTGAAATAATAATGTTGGAAAGATTATGTAAGGCTAAAAAATTTGTATTTTACTGTAGGGGCAATAGGAAACCACAGAAAGGTTTTTGAACAGGGGAATAACATGGTGTTAGACTTCTGCTATGGGAAGATTATGTTGACAATTGTAGGAAGGATGAACTGGAAAAGGGAGAAAGTAGGATGAAACAAATTAGAAGCCTATTAGTTAGGTCAAAGGGTCATTAGGACCTGAATAAGAGAGTTAGCCATGTGGGGGAAGGTGTTGTGAAGGCAGACAACATTTGACTACTGAGTCAAATTTTATAAGGGGAATGGGGAAAAGAGGCTAGGATGGTTCCAAGGTTACAGTTCTGGGTGATTGGGCAGTGGTCTCTGATGAGAAATTCAAATCAATTCTACTTTGTAATTGTAATTTGTAATTGTATTCATTTCATATTGTAATAGATTCTGTATCTAGCTAAGTCTCTTTTCTATGTCCTTTAGTTAAATATAGGAATTGAGTTTTCCCCTCTGAGTTAGTTTAAAAGTCAGCCAGACCATTGTTGTTTTTCAATCATTTCAATCTTGTCTGACTCTTCATGACCTTCTTTAGGGTGTTTTTGGCAAAGATGCTAGAGTGGTTTGACATTTCCTTCTCCAGCTCATTTTACATATGGGGAAACTGAGGCAAACAGGGTTAAGTGACTTACCCAGGGTCACACAGCTAGTGTTTGAGGCCAGATTTGAACTCACAAAGATGAGTCTTTCTGATCCCAGTCCTGAAACTAGCTCTAAGAGATATATTGTCCCTGGACTGTCCTTGTACTATACTATTAAGGAAAGTCTTAACTTCCTAAAACACCTTTTTTGGCACCAGGGAGGGCTACTTACAATATGCAGCTGGATCCCATAAATCAATCAGCATTCCTTAATGACCAAGGAAAGTGGTATTAGCCCACTTTCCTTGATGTAACCAGTCATGTTGTCCCACCCCCTTGATGCTGTCTGTCCTTTAACCAATCACGTTGTCTTCCCCATGTACCTACCTCTGTTCTTTGTTCTGTGTTTACCTAAAAAGTGTTCTTAACCCCATAAATGGGTCTTAGCTTTGCTGAAGAAGCTAAGAACCTATATATTGGTAAATTCACACTTTATCAATAAATTGAATGTGCTCAGAATTTTGTGCCTGCTCACCTTAATTTTCAAAAGTAACAATGGGAAGGCTTCTCCCAGGTGAGATAGTGTGAAGACAGGCAGGAAATAAGGCATGTTTCCCCCTCACCCCTAACTGAGCAAGCAAGCACAATTACTAGGTTCTAAGTACCATGCTACATATTGAGGATATAAAGAAAAAGCAAACACAATACCTGTCCTCAAGGAACATACATTCTAATGGGGAAGATATATACATACATAGACACACACACACACACACACATATAGTGTGTATATCTACACATATACCCAACATACATACAGAGTGGATGGAAGATCACTTTAGAGGGGGAGTTATTAGCAGCTGGGGAGATGAGGCCTTCTGCAAAAGCTATGTGCCAGGCACTGTGCCAAGTACTTAGCCAATATCTCACTTGATTCTCAGAACAATGTTGGGAGGTCGGTGCTTTTAGTATTCCTATTTTACAGTTGAGGAAACTGAGGCAAACAGTTTAAGTGACTTGTCCAAGGTTACAGAACTAGTGTGTGAGGCTGCATTTGAACTTGGTCTTTCTGACTCCAGACCCAGTGCTCTATTTAATGTGCAACAGCTTGGCAGAGAGACTAGGCAGAATAGATAGATATGAATTTCATCTGCACCTTGTTAAGGAGTGATGAGGAGAAGGGAGTAAGAGATGGGCTGTAACAATCAATGATCTCTCCTCCTAACTTTGCCTCTCTCAACTCTCCACCCTTGTAGGTCCTAGAGTACAATGCCCTTGGGGGAAAATACAACCGAGGCTTGTCAGTGCTCATGGTATTCCGGGAGCTGGTGGAACCCCAAAAGCAGGATGCTGACAGTTTACAGAGAGCACTAGCAGTGGGCTGGTGTGTGGAGCTGGTGAGATTCAGAGGGTAGTGAAGCATCTCAGGGGAGGAGTCAGAGGAGAGATTGAGAAATACCGAGGCTCCAGAGTGAGATATCCCTGGGATAGGTGGGTAGAGGGAAACGTGTGGTGGAAGGAGATTTAAATCTGTGCCTGAAAGTTTATTTTGGGGTACATTTGGTGTTTCTGCATTTATAGAGTATGTAGTTTGTGGAGCAGAAACTTTCTAGCTGAAAAATATGGTTAAGTTTTTTTTTATTGTAGAGGGAAGTCAGGGAGTCTTCTGAAAAGCCTCTCTAGTAATTCTAGAAAATCTTTTTATTTTTAGATTTACAGAATTACAAAGGCCATGTTTCAATATTAGCAACAGAAATCCTCTTATTGAGAGTAAATATCCCTACTAGGTAACATTTCTTAAAGTTTTATGCCTTGATGAAAATTTTAAAACATTGGCAAAAAGTTTAAATATGTTACCTGTCTCAGGTTTTTGTTTGATGTCCCAAGTGCCAAATGATCATTTGACCTTCTTGCAACAGTCTATAAGGTTGCTTAATAACAGTTTCACCACACTGACAATTGTCCAGAGATTTTAAAGCACTAAATAGGGCTCTCACAATGGAGAGACAAGAAGGAATTTGTTTTAGACTCATGTACAGACTGGGAATTTTAGGCCTGCTTGATATAGCATATTGGGAAAGGTCTGGGATGAGATAAATTTCTCCATTTTGGGCTTTGTCTGGTAGGATGGAGGAGCCTTATCATGTTCTTTGCTTTTCTTCTCTAGCTCCAGGCTTTCTTCCTAGTAGCAGATGACATCATGGATGCTTCTCTTACTCGCCGGGGACAGCCATGCTGGTATAAGAAGGTAAATATGTCCTGGAGATGCCTCTGGGAGAAGAGCAGCAGGAGCCAGGGAGTTGGGACTGGGCAGGAGAAAATTAGGTTTGCTAATGGATATGCTGGAGAAATGGCTGAGATTATTCTCATCACCCTGTAAATGCCACCTCTGGTTCCATGCCTTGAGTATTAAGGTCTTCAGGTTGTCAGAGACCAACCTCCTTGCTTTCTCTCCCTTGACGCAGCCTGGTATTGGCTTGGATGCCATCAATGATGCCATGCTGTTGGAAGCCTGTATCTACCGCCTGCTGAAGCATTACTGCCATAGGCAGCCCTATTACCTGAACCTCATTGAACTCTTCCTACAGGTAAGGCAGGCAGTGGGTGTCAGACTGCACTGACCTTAGAGTCAGAAGAACTGGGTTCTCGTGCTGGCCCCAGTGCATTCTTCTTTCTGGATCTTGGTTTTCTCTTGTGCAAGATGAAGGAAGTTGGACTAAATGATCTTCAAGGATCCTTCCCCATCCATCCCCTCAAGTAATTCTAGTGTTCCCACTTGGCATGGGCATGACCATCCTTGAGGCTTGGATTCTTGGGTCTGGGCAGGCAAGATCCTTTTTTCAAGCTCCCCAAGTGGTTTTCCCCAGGTCATATTACAAATTAATCCCAAGCTCACCTAAAAGAAACCATAGAAGAGCAGAATGATATGTGGGAGAGAGAGAGGGGGAGTGGCACAAACTGCTTCCCTGTCTTGGTAATAATGGTGGAATTTGGGGGGTCTGGTCAATCCAATTCCATCCATCCTATAATTAGGATGATAGGATTCATTCAGAGACAGTGTGATGGGACAGAATGGAAAGACCACTGGACTCAAAGCCTGGAGATCAGGGATTGAATCTGACCTAAGCACCTGATATCTGTGCTCCTGAGCTGCCTTTTCCTTTTTTGTAACGTGGGAAGGATAATATTTGTCCACGTGCTTCCTCGACTTTTGTCAAGTACAGTAGAAATAGGAGCTATTAGAAGATTGGGGATCTTTCAAGTACCAGCTGGAGGAACCATTCTCTTCTCCCTGTTCTTGCTACCTCTCAGAGTTTATTCCACTTCCAACACCCCTCCCCCCCCCTTACAGCTTGTAGTGGGCTTTCAGTCCATTATTATTCAAAGCCATTCACAGAGCTCTGCCTTGATGGGTTTCTCTCTGTTTCTCCTCTGTAGACCACTTACCAGACTGAGATTGGCCAAACCCTTGATCTTACCACAGCCCCTCAGGGCAAGGTTGATCTTACCAGATTCACTGAACAGAGGTGAGGGGTGGGGTAGTGAGCACTGGGTCTGGGATGGCTGGGTGGCTGGATTTGTGGGTGCAGCCAGGGGATGACTTTTGCCTTTCTGAAAGTGCCTTTCTCCCTGTTCCTCCATCTTTGTCCCCTTGCCAGATATAAGAGCATTGTCAAATACAAGACAGCTTTCTATTCTTTCTACTTACCATTTGCTGCTGCTATGTTCATGGTGAGTAACAGTGAATGGGTGAAATTGTTCACATCAACACTAGTGCCTACCTTACTCATATAAGGGAGAAGGGCCTGGGGAGAGTGGGATCAGTTCTATTTTTCAGGAAAGGTGCTTGGTGGGGGCAGCTAGATAGCCTAGTGGATAGAGCATCAGCCCTGAAGTCAGGAGAACCTGAGTTCAAATCCGGCCTCAGAACAAACACTTAATACTAGCTGTGTGACCCTGGGCAAGTCACTTAACCCCAATTGCCTTAAAAAAAAAAAAGGAAAGGTGCTTGGCACAGGAAAATTTTAGTCTAGTTCAATAAACGCTTATTAAGTCCCCATGCTGGAATCTAGGGATACCACAATAAAATGTCCTTAAATAGGCAAGCAAAGAGCTCAGAATCTAGTAGTGAGCTGTTGTGCCTGTGTCTTTAAGAGGTCACCCAGGACACCTTCAAAAGGCAGGAAACTGAGAAAGATAAGGGATAAGCAAAAATGAAACAATCATTATCCTCAAGGAATTTCCAATCTAATGGGTTGGGGGTTAGGAGTTACAATCCTTGACCTCCCATGAAGACTGGAACCCAAAACTGCTGGATTCAGAGTCAGAAGTGAGAACCTTTGCACAATGGCCAGTTGGAGATGAGGATTTTTTAGCCCACTTTCTCTTCTCCCCACAGGCAGGCATAGATGGGGAGAAAGAACACACCAATGCCAAGAGCATCCTTCTGGACATGGGGGAATTTTTTCAAATTCAGGTATGAAAGCATCAGGCTCAGACATGAAACAGTCATTGACCTCCCTGCCTTCCCCAGGTGCACCCTTCATTTTCTGTTCTCATCCCCCCACTCAGGATGATTACCTTGACCTTTTTGGTGACCCAAGTGTGACTGGCAAGATTGGTACTGACATCCAGGACAACAAATGCAGCTGGCTGGTGGTGAAGTGCCTTCAGCTGGCATCATCTGAGCAAAGAAAGATGTTGGAGGTGTCTAGGGGTAGGGGTAGGGTGGAGGGAAGGATTCTAATCCATGCTCTTTCCTCTGGGACCCTGAGAAGAATGGAAGGGCAGGAGAAAATTCGGTCTGGATTTGGAAGTTCACCACTGAATGTTGAAGGGGGACATCTAGGATTGAGAGGTCCTCTGTGTGTGTGTGTGTGTGTAGGGCTGTGCTTAGGTGGGACAATGACTCTGTAAAAGGCAGAAATACATGAGACTATGGGTGTCTTACCCCCACCAGAAAGTAAGCATAATGAAAATAGGGAGTGTGCCCTTTCTAAACTTTGTATAGCCCCTGGGATACATAGTGCTGATAATTTGAGGAGGTGGTATGTGGAGTGGAGGTGCAAGGACAGGTCTTTGGGAGGGGACCTTAAGGTGTAGGTACTGGGAATTCTTCTATAGGAGGGCTGGAAGAAATGAGTAGGCTCTTAGTGGGTGCTGGGTAGATGTTCAGCAAAGGGATAGAGCCATGGAAGGCTATGCTTCTTTAACTCTTCTTCCCTTACCTTTTCCCCAATTCCAGGAGAATTATGGACAGAAAGATCCAGAGAAAGTTGCCAAAGTGAAGGAACTGTATGAGAAACTTGAATTGACTGCTCATTTCACCAAGTTTGAAGAAGAAAGTTACAGTAGACTGATGGGGCTCATTGAGAAGCATTCATCTCCCCTTCCCCCATCTATCTTCTTAGAAATGGCAAAGAAGATCTACAAACGTCAGAAGTGACTAAGGAGTTTGACCTGAGGAGGGGTACTGGGAGGGCAGGGCACCATGTGTGGAGTTTGGAGAGGATGTACTCAATAAATTATGGCTCTTTTACTCCAGTGTTTCTCTATTTGTCAACCTTCCCGTCTCCTACATAGCGTAAAGGTTAGAGATCTGACCTTGAAATTAAGGAGGTGGTCATGTAACCCTAAGTCCTCAATTACCTCCCCCTCCCACCAAGTCTTGAAGAGTATAAACTTGGAGACAAAGGGAATTTTCTTACTGGAGATCCCTTACAGTTGAAATCACAGGTCCAAGCCAAAAAAAAAATGTTGCTCAGCTTTCTGGGGAGCCTTCCCTACTGGTTGGGGAAGATATAGACCTGCTGTGGGGATGGGTGCTATCTTGGATTTGGTACCTTAATTGGATGCTTCCTCCCTTTGCTTCACCTTTGAATCCCTGGTTTCTGCTGCATCAGGGGATCTAGAATTTAGGGTGAATCAACCTGCTAGCATTGCCTAACTCCGTCACTCCCTGCAAAGTATGGGGCTGGTATTTGAAGCTTTTTAACCGGGCTACGGATTGGGGAACCGCTATACATGCGCCTCGGGGGGCGTGGCCTAAGGGAAATCCCGCCCCCGCGCGTAGGTGCGCAGAGGCGCAGGGAGGACTAACCTAGCGCTCCGCCCTCTCCCCACCCGGTACTGCGGGGCGGGGCGGGGCGGGGCGGGGGCCGGAGCCCGAACTAGGGAGGCAGCCGGGTGGGGAGGGGGGGAGGAGGCGGCTGCTGGAGGACGCAGGTGAGGAGGGGACCGGTGAGCTGGGGGAGGGGAGGGAGGATGGAGAAGCGGGGGGGTGGGGAGGAGGGGCGTGAGGACGAGGGTACATCCCTGGCTGGGATGGAAGCAAAAATGAAAAAATGAACGGAGAGATGGGGTGAGAACGGGGATGGACTGACAGACCCCGGGTTTGAGGGTGGCGCACGGATGAATGGACGGAACCACCTATCTGGGAGCAAAACTGAACCCAGGGTGGGACGAGCACGGATAGAGACTGAGGGACCTAGAAGAATAGACTAACGGAGGCTGAGGAGGGGACTGCGGCGGGAACAAACAGACCAAGGGTCCCTGGGAGTTCAATGGATGGCCTTGGGAGGACACTGGGGAGGGTTAGGCAGGGTGCGGATGGACCTAGACTACCCCCTTTTCCCTTTCTTGGTTAACCCTCCGGGTGCTGCTTGCGGCAGAAGCATCTTGGGGCGGGGCTGCCTCTCTCCCCTTTTAGCCGAGCCTTGAGCTTGGGGGAGGGCGGGGCAGAGCCAGGCTTGGGCCCAGGCTCTGGGTGCTGCAGAGCCCGGCACCGCCCTGGGTGGCTGTTAGCCCCCAGACCCATCGTCTCTCAAGGCAACGCCCACCTTCCTCCCCAGAGATTAGTAGATAAGAGCGGAGGTGGGGGTGGGGGGGTGGCGGGTAGGATATTCAGGGCGCAGCCGCATTCTCCTTAGGTATTAAAAGGACGTGGGGGGGGGATGTCCAGTCAGACCGGTCTCCACCCAGTAAGCACTGCAGTTCTAATTAATGGCTAATCGAGGCTAATTTGATTTCAGTGATGTCTCCTTTAACCGGAATGGTCGCCTCTCAGCCTCGAGACGACTAGGGTGGCTTCCCAGCCCGTGCAGCTCCTACCTTAGAAAAAAAAATGCTGCTTCTTGCTTTACTGAGCTTCTCGTCTCTGTTTTCTTTTTACTATCTTTCAGGTCTCCAGAGCCGCAGTCAGGTCAATCTGAAGGGCTGGGAGCACCTTGTTTTCTCTTCTAAGGATTTTGCCATCCTCCCCTTGGCACCATGCTTTCCCCACAACGGGCTTTGCTCTGTAACCTTAATCACATCCATCTTCAGCATGTCTCCCTAGGCCTGCACCTGTCCCGCCGTCCAGAGCTCAGGGAAGGGCCCCTGAGCACACCACCACCCCCTGGAGACACAGGGGGCAAAGAGAGTGGAGTACCTTGTAGTGGGACCTTGGTGGATGCCAACTCCAACAGTCCTGCAGTTCCCTGCCGTTGCTGCCGGGAGCATGGTCCAGAATTGGAAAATCATCAAGGGGAAACAGAGGAGGAAGAAGAGGGGGTAGTATCCCCCTCAGATCCTGGCTGCTCGTCTTCACTCAGCACCTGTTCAGATCTCACTCCTGATGAATCTCCTGTCTCCGTTTATTCCCGGGACTTCCCACCAGAGGAGGAAGCCCATCCTCAGCCTAGCATTATCCCTTTGGATGAAGGCTCTCCTCTGACCACAGGACGTGCTGACTGTAGCCCAGATAGCTTCTGCTGCTCCCCAGATTCTTGCTCTGGAGCCTCTTCCCCTTCTGTCACTGGTCTAGACTCCAACTGCAATGCTTTGCCCACGTTCCAGGACCATCACTCCTCAGCAGCGGGTGAAGAGGGAGAGGGAAGAGAGCAGGGTCTCCTTACCACTGAGCTCCTTGAACAGGCCTTGGAGACAGATAATGAGAAAACTGAAGCTGGCGGGAAAACTGGATCCAGTTGGAAAATCATTAATAGTTGTAAAATTGACTCTATTAACACTAACTCTGGCTGGAAAACTGACCCTGAAAATAATGACCCTGGCTGGCAACTCAATGGCAATTCAGACTCTACCTGGAAAACTAGTACTGAGAATACTGACTCTACCTGGAAACTTGCTGAGAATAGTGATTCTACCTGGAAAATTGGCCCTGGATACAGTGACTCCTCTTGGAAAACTAGTACTGAGAATTCAGACTCTAGCTGGAAAACCAATGCTGGGAAAATTGAAGGTGACGTCAATGGGGAACCTGTGCCCCACCGGACAATCACATCCTTTCATGAGCTGGCCCAGAAGCGGAAACGGGGCTCAGGGCTTCTTCTCCCCCCACAGGCCAAGAAGGACAGGAGTGACTGGTTAATCATCTTCTCCCCCGACACAGAACTGCCTCCCAGTGGGGCTCTGAATGGCTCCCCTGCCCCTCCCCGAGAGGTCACCACCTTCAAGGAGCTTCGATCCCGAAGTCGGGCCCCACCCCCCCCAGTGCCACCCAGGGACCCCCCAGCTGGCTGGGCCTTGGTCCCACCCAGGCCTCCACCTCCACCAGTACCACCCCGAAGGAAGAAGACCCGCTTGGGGCTGCAGCCCATTGCTGAAGGGAGGACTGGGGATGTTAGGCCTGGCAGCCCAGTGGCCGCTGACGATGTTCCTGTAGGGAAGGAACCTGCCCATCCCAGGGAGCCCCCTGACATAGAGGGTAAGGGGGTTCCCAGCTTGGAAGTGGTGGGTGGGGCGAGGCTGGCTGGGAAGGGCCTGGATGTGGGGGGCAGATCTGACCTGAGCCCTTCCCATCTCAGAGTTTCTGGAACCTCTCCTTCATGTACTGCCCCATTGTCTCCTCCCCCACCCCAACTTTTCCCTTCCTGTCCTCACCCCTCCCCTTTACCGGGGCCTGGGGAGAGCTCTGGGAAAGGGGGAGTAGGGGTGGTGTCATAAGGGGAGTGGGACTAATTTTATGCTCCCCTCTTTCTCCCTGCCCCTCCTCGCCTGGCTGCCCGTTCCGCTGCCCCCACCCCACCCTGCACCTGCTCTGTCCCCACCGCCTGTAGCTGGCCCCCTCCTCCTCCCTCGGCCCTTGGTTTTTCGGTTCTCGGCCGACGGTCGTCCCCTCTTAGAGGGCGCGGGAGCAGGGGGAGCCGGCTCCCTGCTCTTGGCCCCACTGGCTGGGTGGCCTGGCCCGGGGCTGCGACTGCTCGGGGGGTCTAGCCCCACGGAGGAGCAGCTGCTGCCGGTCCGCCTGTCGCCCGTAGGGGCTTATTCGCCCCCGGCCCGGGGGGGCCTTGCCCTGCCTGGCCAGCCCCGAGTTGGCGCTGCTGCTGTCCCCGCTCTTCCCCAGAAGCAGCACCTTTCCCTCTGCGGCTCCCCCTCCCCGCCAGGTAGCCGCCCCCCTGCCGCCACCGCCACAGTCGAAGGCCCCGCGCAGACCCAGGAGCCCGCCACCGCCACCCAGGCAACGTAAGACTGACTGTGTCCCTCACCTGGCCACGCCCCGAACACCTGGCCACGCCCTGCGCTCCTGGACCGCACCCGGCGGCCCGCCCTCCGCGGCGTCGGGGATGCTCTGGGCCCGTGGGCGTGCGGTCCTTCCCTACCGTGGTAACCACTGGGCTAACGGCTGGGGCTCTGGGCCTACCTGGGCCCAGAAAAGGGCGCTTCCCCACGGGATCCCCAAGAATGTTTTACTTGTCCCGGGGGCTTTCAGTCCCGGTCCACCCCAAAACTCATTGTCCCCTGGGGGGGGTCTAGTCCCGCCCCCTAGGAATTCATTGGTTCTTGGAGTTCTGGCCTCGCCCCCACCTCGCTACAGGGGGCTGGAAAAGCCCACTCGAGTCCATTGGTTTGTGCAAAGGACTCTAGTCCGTCCTTCCCGTGGCCTTTCCCATTGCCGTCCCCTCCCCAGTGTGGGCCAGGGCTGTAGGAAGCGAGGGCAGAGGAGGAGAAAAGGCGGGTTTGGGTCCTTGGTTTTCCCCTTTCCAGCCTCTTGCTCTCCCCTTGTCTCGTCTCCCCCTACCCCTGCTTCTGTCTGTCTGTCTGCCCTATTGGCCGTGGTTCCTCACGTGCTCTCCACGCCCCGAGCTGGGACGGGGGCGGGGTGAAGAACCGCCCCTCCCCTCGGAGGCCCAAGGCCCCTCCCTCCCAGCGGGAGGTAAGCCTGGCTCTGGACTTCCGGGAGTAAAGGACGTGGGAGGCCAGAGCAGGAACAAGGAAGGACGTTGCAATCATCCATGGGGTTTACTAGGATCGAAGGGTGAGGGGTTGAGCCCGTCCTCTGGGGCCACCCCTCAGGCTCCCTTGTCCTGCTGGCTCCCTAGATCTGCCCTCCCTTCATTCCCCAACTAGCACTAGGAATTGTTTTCTGGGGGATGGTTTAATTCATCTGGAGGGTGACTCCCTTAGCCAGGTTCTTCTGGTTTTATTTACACTCAGAGCAGGGTTAGTCAAGGCCATGTACACAATAATTTCTTAATAACTGAATTGAATCATTTTTCTACCTGCCCTTCAATTTCTCCCAGTCCGGAGTTCCTGGTCTTTTGCCGGTGTACCTGGGGCCCAATGCCTGTGGATGGCAGAAGCCAAGCAGGGATCTGGCCAGCTGCAAGAGGAGAAGAAAGGTAGTGACCTTGACTTTTGTCTTCTGACCCTTAATGCTTAACTTCTGGCCCCTTCTTCCAATGAACTGTCTTCCAGCCCTTTCCAGCACTACCCACTTCTCTTTGGCTCCTCATTCTGTACTAGGGAGGGCTGTTCTTTAAAGATAGACAAGCATATCCTTTTTCTTATCCTTCTTTTCCCTGAAGGCCTCCTGATTGCAGTTAGTGCCTCAGTGGACAAAATCATCTCCCATTTTGGGGCAGCCAGGAACCTCGTGCAAAAGGTTAGTGGGACTTGGGGGGATGGGAAAGTCATGTAGGGGAAGGGGCTGTGTTTGGGTGGGAGCTGGAACACTATGCCTTTCTGTTAAAACACAGGGGTAGGGAGTTGGCAGGGAGGGAGGGTGGAGTCCTACCTGGAGCCTGAGCAAGCAGGATTGGGGAAACTCTCAGGGACTGAGGGGATGGATTGGATGGTGGGTCTTTGATGTTCACTCTTCCTCATTGCCTAGGCCCAGTTGGGGGATAGCCGATTGAGCCCTGATGTGGGACATCTGGTGCTGACCACATTGTGCCCTGCCCTCCATGCCTTAGTGGCCGATGGACTAAAACCATTTAGAAAGGATCTCATAACAGGGCAGCGGAGGAGCAATCCTTGGAGTGTTGTGGAAGCATCTGTGAAACCTGGTGAGGTGGGGCAGAGAGTGCCCTGAGAGAAAGTGGGGCTCTGGAAATGGGAGTTGTAGCACAGAGAGAGAGAGAGTGAGTGTGTGTGTGTGTGTGTGTGTGTGTGTGTGTGTGTAGAGGCATTAGTGGTCTCACCACAGAGTGTCTACACAATACTATCTCCCACTCTGTGTCCCCAGGTTCCTGCGCCCACTCCCTGGGAAACCTGTATAATCAGGTCAGCCGACTGACCCCTCTCAGCAGTAGCCGAAGCCGATTCCATGCCTTCATCCTCGGCCTCCTCAAGTGAGACCCCAACACCTGTCCCCTGGGACTCCTGCTGCTGTGAGGCTCTCCTGAGTACCTTGTATAGGGTGTCCCAAGCAGACCCTAGGAGATCTTTCCCACCCCTGACCTCCCACCCCCTCTCCTCTTTTGCTATTGTATCTCATACAGAAGACAGTAAAGATTTGGGAACAGGGGACTGGGGTTGAGGTCCTTGAGAATCTCATTCTTATTTGCTATGTGACCTTGGGGGAGTCACCATTACCTCTTTATGTGAATTTCCTCACCTGTAAAAGGAGAGGGTCCAGTTAGGTGGTCACTGAGGTCCCTTCCAGATCTGCCTGTAACCCTGTGAGCTTATTAGGTCTTTCCTGGCCTCAGTTCTCTAACTTCTTTTCTTACTTCTATCTCCCCTTATAGCACAAAACAGCTGGAGATATGGTTTTCCAACCTTCAAGAGGATACAGGTCAGAAGGCCTGGGCATGGTTTGGGAAAGATGGAGGTAGGGGGAAAAGAAAGCATGTGGACTGGTGGGAGGGGTACCCTCTAGTTGAACTTTATGAGTTTGTTTTTTTTCCCAGCCCCTGAATTAGTCCAGTAGGGCTCATTGTATATTTTTTAAAATAAATGAATGTGAGGACAGTAACTATGAGGAGTTGAAAACACAAACCCTAGGGGTCTGAGGGGTTGGGGTTATGTGTTAGTTTGTGGCTAGGACAGGGGTGAGGAACCTTCAGACTTGAGGCCACATGTGGCTCTCTAGGTCCTCAAGTGCGGCCCTTTGAATCCAAACTTCCCAGAACAAATCCTTTCATTAAGAGTATTTGTTCCTCACCCACCCTTAGCCACTAGGATCTAATACTCCCCTTCTCCATCATCTCTAGGCCTCCTGTCCATATTGTACCTGCCTACAGCCTTCTTTTCACTGGCTCGAGGAGGCTGCCCGTCCCTTTCCACTGAGCTGTTGCTTCTGCTCCAGCCTCTGTCTGTCCTCACCTTCCACCTGGATCTCCTATTTGAGCACCACCATCACCTGCCCTTGGGACCTCCCCATCCCCCAACTCCCCCAGGACCGCCACCTGCACTGCAGCAGACAGTACAGGCTGTGTTGGGCTGGGGGGAATGGTTGGCCCAGAGTCTTCGGGGAGGTGCAGGCGAGGCCCCCAAAGGTCCCTCTCCATCTAGTGGCTGGTGGGAACAGCTGACCCAGGCTTCCCGGGTCTATGCCTCAGGTGGGGCGGAGGGCTTCCCTCTTCCCCGCTGGGGTTCCCGGAAACAGGGTGCTCCAAATGAGAGCACGAAGGAAAATCTGCCATCAGAAGAAGAGCCCGTCCAGACCAGACGCATGTGGCTGGGGAGACTGTTTGGGGTTCCAGCAGGGCCAACAGAGACAGACTGTGGTCCATTAAAGTCCAGGTAATTGGGGCTACAGGTTCCTAATGATCCTCTTAAGCCCTTAATGGCCTTTGACTCCAACTATTCCACTTGAAGACCACTCAGTGACCCCTAATCCTTCTCTTCTACCATTTCTATATACAGGTGTTTGACACTACATTAATTAGGTCTGCAAAAACGCCACATTGGACAAAAAAAATGTTTCAGGATATCAATGTCATAAAAAGGCCATTTATAGAAAAATGTCACATAGGATTTTGTCCTCTAAGATGGGATTTAGTAATGAGTTGTAGAACATGGCTGATTGGGGTAATCTGCAGAGCATACTGTATGTGCTTGTGATTGTGGCCCCACAGTGAGAGGTTGGACAAACTTCCTAGCCCCCGTAGTCTCCTGGGACCCTAGAAACACCACCATAGGGATCCTAAAACCTCCTTTCTGACCCTAATAGGGACGTTGACCCCGAACCGTACTACAGTGAACATTTGGCCTTTTGATGACCCTTCAACCTCTCCTCTCACACCAAACTCCCAGTTTTTCCTAGAAGGGGGCATGGTGTAGGAAGTGAGTCCAGTTCCTTAAACCTGGTCACCCCTCCAGGAGACCATCCAGCTGGCTATCTCCAGCTGTGAGCGTGCTGGCCTTGGTGAGAAAGGGTGGTCCCCCTGAGCCAAGCTTGCCACCGGAAGAGCTCGAGGCCCCAGCCCCCAGGGAGCTCCCCGTGCAGAGGTGAGGAGGAAAAGGGAAAGGACACTAATACTAGAGGCCTCAGGTTGCTCTCGCTCACCCTTATCTCTGTGTATCCTCACAGGGCAGTCCGGGCCCTCTGTGATCACACCGCAGCTGGGCCTGATCAGCTGAGCTTCCGACGTGGGGAGGTGCTGCATGTGGTCTCCACCGTGGACGAGGACTGGCTCCAGTGTGGGCGGGATGGGGCTGAGGGTCTTGTGCCTGTGGGGTACACCTCCCTCATTCTCTAGCCTTGGAACCCCTTCTCCCTTCCTCTCTTGTGTATGTGCCACCCCCTCCGGTCACCTGGGAATGGAATGACCCTGGAGCATCCTTCCCCTCACATAAAATGAAGCTTACCAGGAGCACTTTCCCCATCTGTAAAATGGAACTATCCTCCTTGGCTCACTCGTATTTAATATGGAACTTCCCTTCCTCATACTCCTATCTGTAAATTTCCATCCATCCCTGATCTGTAAAGTGGAACTTGTTCTTTTGCCTGACTCCTCCCATATGTAATATGGAGCTGCATTCTTCCCCCCCTGCCCCCATCTGTAAAGTGGAAATGCCTTCTTTGTCCTCATCTGTGGGTAAGCTCTACCAATATACTTGCCCCATCCCACTTCCTCCCCTACCCAAGTGGATGGAATCTTAAATCTGTACCTACCCCCTCCATTGGTCTGTATTTATTGAGCAATCATGGTGAACTTATATACTGTAGCACTGACCTCATTAGTAGGGGGCCTTTGGAGGCTGCCCCACTTAATTCATGGTCGCAATAAAGTGTGGGAGCTGAGTTTTCTCTTGTCTGCCTTGAAAAATGGGGCATGTGGGGGACTAAATGGTGCTTGGGTCAGGGGAAGAAGCCACCCCTTTTTGGGTAGTTTGAGGAATCCACCTGGTACTTCCGCATCCCTCCCACCACCCACATACACCCCAGCCTCAAGAAGTGGCTTGTCCAGCAGTGGTAAATTGCGGAAATGGTGTTGGAGCCCACGTTCATGGGCTGATAAACCTAGGGCTGGCAGGGACCTTACAAGTGATCTAGTCAAATACATCCCTCTTCCTGTTCCCCTCCCTCTGCGCTTTACAGATGAGAAAACAAGGCTAGGTGAACTAAAGTGATTTGTGCAAGGTCATGCACCATCAGCCCTGGCATTTGAACTCCAGTCCTCATCCCACATCTTTCCTCTGCACCACTGTTCTTTTCTGACTGCTTCCTCAGAGAGGGGGATGCCAGAGACTTGTTCCTGGCCTTGGAGATGGTATAGAGAGAGAGGGAAGCATACTGTGGGTGACAAAGAAGAGGCACTATTAATGTGGCCTGGAAAAAGGCTTGGAGCTGGGTTTAGTACAGTAGAAATGAGGGGGAAAGCCTCCGGGATTTGAACTGTTTTGAAGGAAGCCAGGGAACCTAAGGCAGAGGCGAAGGGCTTAGCTTTCCCAGCATGCATCGAAACAGGAGATGGAGTGTTGGGTTCAAGGAACTGATAAGTAGGCTGCTGTTGCTGGATCACAGAATTTTTAGAAAATGGGAAGTCTGGAAAGGTAGGGAGGAGCCACATTACGAAGAGCTTTATAATTTTTTCTAATTAAACATTTTCTTTTAACCTAACCCCTTCCCATTTAAAACATGTACCAGCTTGTAACAAAATTGAGCAAAACACATTCACCCATTGGCCACGCGCAAAAATGTAGGTCTCATTCTGCATCTTGCTTTTTTTTTTTTTTGGTGAGGCAATTGGTCAAGGGACTTGGTCAGGGTCACACAGCTAGTCAAGTGTCTGAGGCTGGATCTGTTCTGCATCTTGAGCACATCCCCTCTCTTCATCACTGGTCTTCGGGCATCATGATTGGTCATTGCATTGATCAAAGTTCTCAGGTCTTTCAGAGTTATTTGTCTTTTCAATATTGTTGCCATTGTATAAATGGTGACTGGGTTTCTCCAAAATCATTCCTTTCATCCTTTCCTAATATCACAATAGGATTCTGTTACATTCATGTACCATGATATATTGAGCCATTCCCCAGTCAGTACACACACCTTATTTTCCAGGTCTTTGCCACCACAAAAAGATAGATTAATAGATAGATAGGTAGTTAGGTGATTGATAGATTGGTAGCTAGATAAAGGGTTTATTAAACCACACTGAACTGAGCGCTTCGGATACTCATAAAAGTAAGGAATGTATTACCTAGGAACTTATCTACTAACAAAGGAAGATAACACATGAAGAGAAACAGGAAAGTTGGGGGCAAAGGGAAGGAGATATTTCTCAAGGTGGTGGTATGTCAAGTACAGTTGTTTTATAGCCGTGTTTAACTCTGTGACCCCATTTGGGGTTCTCTTGGCAAAGATATTGGAGTGGTTTGCCATTTCCTTCTCAAGCTCATTTTACAGATGAAGACACTGGGGCAAACAGGGTTAAGTGACTTGCCCAGGGTCACACAGCTAGATGTGTCCGAGACCAGTAAGGGAGCAGTCCAAATTGCAAGATGATCAACTGTGTCAAAGTCTGCAGAGAAGTCAAAGAACTGGGCTGAAAAAAGAGCTTTAGATTTGATAGTTAAGAAATCATTGGTTACTAGAGAGCATAGTTTCAGTTTAGAAATCAGATGGGAAAAAGTTTAGAAGAGAAAGAGGTTTCATTTTCCAGAAAAGATCAGAGAGGCAGTGTGGCAGAGGGCTAGATTTGGTGTCAGGACCTTGGTTCAAATTTCAGACAGAGACAACTTTTTCACCACAACTGACAGCAAAAGGGGATCCAGGAGAGAGCCAGGAAGTGTACTGGATGTAGTAGAAAAGTATATGTGATGGGAGGGGGAGCTGTCTTCCCCCTGTAGGAAACCAGGGCAGAGTCACTATTGCTTTATGTGCCAGCCCTAGCCTCATGCAGGGCCTGGGCTTGGAGGCCTCTCACCACAGGACCCCAGTGCCCAAGGATCTCCTGCAGCTTGTTCCTGAGTCACTGTAACAAGACTGAGCATTCAGGTGTGTGGGTGGCCATTACTATCACCAAACCTTTGCTCCAGCATCAGCCCCCCACAGGGGTGGGACTTCTGAGGCCTCTGTGTGCTGGAATGGACTGCTCTAGACTTACTGGCCTGGTGAAAAGTAGCACCTACTCTCCCCCTGTCATCATAAACCTCCCATTTTCCACCAAGTATTCAGGCAGGTGGGGGGCCTCCACTAAGACCATGGCTTTTTTTTGGGGGGGTGAGGCAATCGGGGTTAAGTGACTTGCCCAGGATTGCACAGCTAGTAAGTGTCATGTGTCTGAGGCCAGATCTGAAGACCATGGCTTTTGCTATGTGCCAGGTATAGTGTACTGGAGATTCAAGAAAAGGTAAAGGGTAGTGCCTGCTCCCAAACTCTCAAGTCTTATGGAGACAACATGCAAATAGCTATGTGCTAATGAGCTATGTAAAGGAAAAATTGTAAATAAGCAACAGATGGAAAGCACTAGACTTAAGGGGGTATCAGGAAAGATTTCTTGTAAAAGGTGAGATTTTAGCTGGGACTTGAAAGAAGCCAGGGAAGCCAGGAGGCAGAGATGAAGAGGGAGAGAATTCCAGGCATGGAGGACAACCAGTGAAAATGACTGACTCTCAGAGTTAAGAGATGTCTTGTGGTAGGAAGAGCCAAAAAGGCCAGTGTCACATACATAGAATTGGTTAATATGTGGGGTGGGGGAAGGGGTGATATAAGGTGTAAGAAGACTGAAAAAAGGTGTGGGGGAAGCAGGTTATGAAAGACTTTGAATGCCAAACAGAGGGTTTTCTATTTGATCCTGGAGGTGATAGGGGGCCACTGGAATAGAGGGATTACCTGGTCATATTTGCACTTTAGGAAGATCACTCTGGCAGCCGAGTGGAGAACGGATCTGGAATAGGGAGAGACTTGGGGCACAGAGACTGACCAGAAGGCTATTGTAATAGTCTACAGATGTGGGTCTGCACCAGTGAGGTGGCAGTGTCAGAGGAGAGGTGTTATGAAGGTAAAATTAGCAGGTTTTGGCAACAGTTGATCAGTAAACATTAAGAGTCGACTATGTGCCAGGTACTGAGATAATTCTAGACCAACTGGATATGGGGGTGAGAGAGTGAGGAGTGCAGGAAGACACCTCAATTTTGAACCTGGGTAAACGAGAGGATGGTGGTCCCCTCAATAGTAATAGAGGAGTTAGAAAAGGGAGTGTTTGTGGGAAAAGATGAGTTCAGTTTTGGACATGTCGAGTTTAAGATTGTCTAATGGGACATCCTGTTGAAGATGTTTAATAGGCAGTTGAAGATGCCAGATTGGAGGTTGGCAGAGAGGTTAGGGAAGAAGGGGTAGATTTGAGAATTCCCAACATATATAAATCCATGGGAGATGTAGTTCATCTTTGGTTCTCAAAGAGGACCAATGACATCACAAAGGTGATGTCTTGACTTGCATATGAATTGGATTTCAGTGAGGCAGAGTTGTGCAGTCACCAGCCCCACTCTCTCCTCCAGAGTTACTGACAATACCATGGGGAGATGATGAGATCACCAAGTGAAGCAGTGTAGAAGAAGAGAGAAAAGAGGGTCCGGGACAGGGCCCTGTAGGATACCCGTGGTTAGTGAGCATGACCTGGATGAAGATCAGTAAGAGGAGACTGAGCAGGAATGGTCTCGTAGGTAGGAGGAGAACCAGGAGACAGCAGTGTCACAAAAACCTAGAGAGGAGAGAGTATCAAGGAGAAGAGAGTGATTGACAATGTCAGTGGCTGCAGAGAGGTCAAGAAGGATGAGGATAGAAGAAAGGCCATTAGACTGGTCAGTTAAGAGATCATTAGCAACTTTGGAGAGAGCAGTTTCAGTTGAATGAGGAGGTTGGAAGCCAGATCATAGAGAGCTTGGAAGGTGGTGAGACAAAAGTAAGTGGAGGCACCTATTGTAGACAGCCTTCTCAGGGAGGAGAGATATGGGATGATACCTAGAGGGGATTCTGAGGGTGAAGGATACATGGCCATGTTTGCAGGTAGTAGGGAAATAGCCAATAGACAGGGACAGGTTGAAGATAAGTGAGAGTGGGGATGACAGAGGGGAGAAATCTGTTGGATGGACTGGGATCGCTTGTGCATGTAGAGGGCTTTGCCTCGGCAAAGGGCCACCTCATTATGTGGGACGGAAGAAGGAGGAGATTGTGGCTGATGGCATCTGGCTGATATAAGATAAGGAGGAGGGGAGGAAGCTCTTGATAAATGATCTCATTGTTTCCAGTAAAACATGAGGCAAGATTCTCAGCTGAGATGATAGGGGGAGGAAGAGCCATGAGAAGTTGAGGAGGGAAGAAAAGGTTTGGAAGAGCTACTATAGCGAATGGGATAATGAGTTAATTAGGGAGATAGAAAAGGATTGCTTGGCTGAAGTGATGGCCCAGTTGAGGACATTACATAAATTTGTAGTAGACCTGTCAGCACAATTTCATGACTTTCTCCAGCTTCATTCAATAGCATGTTTTAAGGAATGAATGCAGGGGATGGTGGGAGTGATCCAAGAGACTTGGCAAGGCAAGATCCATGATATGATAAGGGGGCAAAGGACTCAAGAGGACAGTGTAGAGTTGGTTCACCAAGGAGTCCCACTGGGGAGGAAGGAGAGCACAGCTAATGAGAGGGTGATATTCTGGGAGAGATTGGGAGAGATTCTGGCTGAGGGATTGGAGGTCATGGTGTATGAAGACCAGGGTTTGAGGTTGCAAGGCAGAAGAAGTGGAATGACAAAAGATTATGATCAGAGAAGGGAATTTGAAGAGTTCACAAACATGGAAGTGGTACATGTGTAGGTGATGACAAGATCAAGGGTATGACCATCTTCGTGTGTGGCTAGGTAGGGAGGAGGAGTAGATCACGTGAAATGAGTAAGCCGAGAAACTGTGAGGGTAGCGTATTTGGAGTCCCCTAGTGAGGGGTGAGCTAGGTGCTGAACTAACTGAACAAAGAAACGAGTAAGGTATTGGAAGATGGTAGACAATAGCTACCAGAATTTTGATTGGGTGGTAGATATGGATTGAGTTAAAGAAGCAGAGGTTCTCTAGTGATGGTGGTAGGGGGAGAACTTGGAAATGGCAATGATGGGCAAGGAGCATTCCACCTCCCCAACCTTGACCAGTGAGTTGTGGGGAATGAGTAAAAGTGCAGCCAGTTCTGGAAAGCGAAGCTGTGTCATAAAGAGGGTGTCAAGTCTCAGAATCAGAAGATGGAGTGAGAAAGGAAAAGATTTAAAATGGGAGCAAGTTAATCGATTATGGAGCAGGCTTTCTAGAGAGCACAGTGGAAGGGTCAGGTAGCTTTAAAGTGGGACATCGGCAGTGTTGGATTGAGGAGAATGGGAATAAGGGATCAGTCAGTAGGGTTTAAATGGGTTAAATCAGAGAACAGGGTTTAAATGGTGGCCATTGAGATTTAGAATAGCTGAGATGGAGAGGGTGTTTCTCCTCTTCCAGCAGGAGACAGGAGACCAGGCAAGAGACTACAGAGTGAATGCAGGTAAATGGAGTTTTTTCCCCTCACCAAAGGCAGGTAACTAACTGATAGGTGATGGAATGCCATTTCTCCTCCACTTGCATGGGCTAGAGACTAGATAAGAGACCCGAGCAATCACTAGTCTTGGATGAGTGGGGCTCTAGGTTGAATCCCTCTTGGAGGTGGGACTTGGAAGCCTCCAGAACGATGTGGAACCTGTCCTACTTCACCGAAAGAGTGCTGCAGTTTTTCTTTATTGCTGAGGGCCCAGGAACTGAATCGGCAAGCCTGAACCCCATGGTCATACATGCAACAGGGAGGCACTGCCTACTCCACCATATTCCATTGAACCACATTCGAAAAGCCTCAACCCATTATAACCATCCATCCATCAAACACCAGGCATCTTACAGCCAGGACCCTGCACAGCGCCAGAGCCTCAGGATTCATGCTTCTTGCTGTCAAAATCTCATTTAGGAGTAGGGGCTTGGCCATCATGGCCTAACAAGAACCAGGTGCACACTCAATGTGTGGTTTGTCTGTATCATTCCTTACTAACCTTATCACCAGATATTTACTGACTCAGATGCCCAAGGTGATTTCAGATGTCTGGATGATTTCCTTTCTTTCCTGGTGTTTGAGAGAGAATACACTAACCCTTCACCAATACAAGACCCCCCAAGGGTGGACGTCATAGACAAATAATACTTCCCAGTATTGTAAAGTGCTTGGCACGGTGCCTGACTCATACTCAGCACTATATAAATACTTATTCCTCCTCACCATGTTCTTATGGCTCTCCTAATTCCTCTGATTTAGTCACCTAGATTACCTGGTCAAAACTTGCCCTTCCTCTGGGTCCAGCTGTGGGATCTGTTATGTCTGCTTACCTCACCTCTATTCCTCCCAAATCCCCATCCTGCTCATCCGGAGCTTTAATTTGTTCTCCTCCCCCAGAGGCATCATTCCTATGGCACTAGGGGGTGTATGGTTAGAATAGTTCTTTGTGGTTCTATGAGCTGGAGAAGGAAATGGCAAACCGCTCCAGTATCTTTGCCAAGAAAACCCCAAATAGGGTCATGAAGAGTTGGACACAGCTGAACAAGAAGTTGCCTCTTAATTCCTCTCTAACATGTACTCCTGACTCTGGGTTTTCTTTACCATGTGATAGAAACATCTTCACCCTGGAAGAAACATCTTACACCCCTGGACTACTTCTTACGTTAGAAGTACCCTCCACCCCTGTAGCCTCTCCCTCTGATAGGCTGGTTCCTCCAACTACCTCCATTTTAAGGAGGATGCCTAGGCCAGACATATCTTCATTCTTCTCCAGACTGTCAGTTTATGTCTAATGGGGGAAACAACAAGAAAACAACTATGTCCAAATTACCTACATAGAAGATAAACTGGACTTTCTATCATACCACCTGTTCCCAGAAACCATCTCTTTCCAGCCCCATTCTCTTCTTTAAAGGTGGAATGTAAGCTCCTTGAGGGCAGGGACTGTCTGCTTCTATTCATATTCCCAGTGCTTAACAGTGCCTGGCACATAGCAAGCACTTGGTACATACTTGTTGACTTGACTTGAATTGCCTCCATTCCTAAGTTAAAGTATATAATGACATAATTCAATTGGTTCTTTGTGCTTCTGTTCCCATTTAGTTTCTTGATTTCTGTTCCCTTTCTCAATATGACCCTACAGAAGAATTCTACTTAATGAGCATTTAAATTAAATTGCATTTACTGAAGCAAAATTGAAAGCAAAAGGAGCAGCTTTTAAAATCCTTAAGCATAATGTAGCTCCATTGCTCCTAATGACTTATTTTCAAACCTTCCCCCCACCATCTTCCACATTTGTTTTTACAGACACACCCGAAACCATTTTTACTAAGCACTGCATGGTCTCAGAATCACATCTTCACCATCATCACACCTACCCTTTTCCTGGATGCCTTTCCTGGTTCGTACTCTTCTTCCACCTTCTTTCCTCTCACTCCCCACTCTACCTGCCCACTGCTAGTGCCCTTCTTCTGAGATCACTATCCATCTATTTTCTTTTTTTTGTTTCATTTTTGTATTTATTTTTTAATTTTTGTTTTCAGTTTCAAATCTATTCCTCCTTCCAATCCCCCATCCACTGATTGAGAAGGCAAGAAATATTATACCCATTATACATATGAAGTCATGCAAAACATTTGCACATTAGCCATGTTGCCAAAAAAAGAAACAAGAAAAATAAAGAGGGGAAAAAAACTTCAATCTGCACTCAGAATTCATCAGTTCTCTCTCTAGAGGCAGATGGCATTTTTCAGAATGAGTCCTTTGTCATGGATCTTTGTGTTGATCAAAGGTGCTAAGCCTTTCGCAATTGACCATCTCTATAATATTGCTGTTATTCTGGTTTGTGTGTGTGTGTGTGTGTGTGTGTGTGTGTGTGTGTGTGTGTGTGTGTTTTATGGTGATCATATTTTTATTAATTTATTTTAAGTTTTCAACATTCACTTCCACAAGATTTTGAGTTCCAAATTTTCTCCCCATCTCTCTCTTCCCCTTACCCCAAGATGGTGTGCATTCTGAATACCTCTTCCTCCAATCTGCCCTCCTTTCTATCACCACCCCCTTCTCTGAGGACAGGATAGATTTCTATACCCCATTGCCTGTATATCTTATTTCCCATTTGCATGTAAAAACAATTTTTAACATTTGTTTTTAAAACTGAGCTCTAAATGCTCTCCCTTCCTTCCTCCCCACCCACCCTCATTGAGAAGGCAAGTAATTCAATATAGGTTACACATGTGTAGTCATGCAAAACACTTCCATAATAGTCATGTTGTGAAAGATTAACTATATTTCCCTCCATCCTGTCCCACCCCTCCCTCCGTTTATTCTATTCTCTCCTTTGACCCTGTCCCTCCTCAAAAGTGTTTGCTTCTGATTATCCCTTTCCCCAATATGCCCTCCTTTCCATCATCCCCCCACTCCCTTATCCCCTTTCCCCCTTATTTTCCTGTAGGGTAAGATAAATTTCCATACCCAATTGAGCGTGTATGTTA